>NW_026647500.1:0-99048 GCF_950295315.1 Erinaceus europaeus | reverse complement strand
CGACCATAAACAACCAGCAGCAGCAGCAGCAGGAGCTTCCCACGCCAAGCCCGACGCGTTCTCGACGTCATCAATCTACGACGCAGACGGCCCTGAGTCCCACCCCCCATTACCTGGGTTTAGGCAGTGAATCGCCATGCCTCTAAGTTACGTCACCGTGCGATTGGATGGCCACGCCCCCTACGAGAGCTGGTCACGCCCTCTAGAGTTTGTTCTCGCAGTCAGGGAAGACCCTGCGAGTGAAAATGATCTTTGATTTGCCTTTCCCAGAAGCTGCTGAGCATTTGTGTTCTGGCAGATTTAATAACTGAAAACTGACTGATGGCAAGCAGGGTGGAGGTCAGGCTGGTTGGTATATGGACTAAGTGACCCGAATTAAGTCCCACAGGCATAAACTGGATCATAGGCCAGGCAAGACTGCATAATGGGTGTACAAAAGAACTCTCACTCCTGGTTCAAAGTCCAAGGTTCAATTCGCAGCACCACTGTAAATCACAACTGAGCAGTGTTCTGGCCTCTCTGTATCTTTCTTTCATACATAAAATATATAGTAAAAACAATAGAAGCGGGGCCGGTAGGTGGTGCATCTGGTAAAGCGCACATATCACCATGTTCTAAGATCCGGGTCAAGCCCCTGCTTCCCACCTACAGGGACAACGCTTCATGAGTGGTGAAGCAGGTCTGCAGGTGTCTTTCTCTCCCTCTGTCTCTCCTCCCCTCTCAATTTCTCTGTCCTGTCAAATAAAACTAAAGTAGAAAAAAAAAAAAAAAGGGACCAGATGGTGACGCACCTGGTTGAGCACACGTTACAAGCTCAAGGACCTGGGCTAGAGCCCAGCCCCTGCAGGGGGAAAGTTTTGTAAGTGAAGCAGCTTTGCAGATCTTTCTCTGTCTCTCTCCTTCTCTGTCACCCCTTACCTCTCGATTTCTGTCTCTCAAAAAAAAATAAATAAATAAAATAAAAATAAAAAAACACATCAGACTGAACATTGTCTTCACATCATTAAAATTACTGTTTAATCCATAAAAGGGGGAGCTTATAATACTGCAAGTTTGTTTTAATTTTTCCGCCTAAAGGAATAACCAATTAAATGCTTTTCTTTTTTCTTTTTTTTCGTTTTTCTTTCTCTCTCTTGCAGTTATATGCCTTATATGTATATCCACATTTTACAGTGGATATGCATTTGTTTGGTTTATTTTTTTTAATTACTATCCTATCATGTTAATGGGGGGTTAGTGTTTAACAGTACAGTTGTTGGCACATGGGTACAATATCTTATCTCCTTGTGATAGATAGGTTTGCAACCTTTGTTATTATTTATTCATTTTTAATTTTATTTATTTATTATTGGATAGAAGAAGAGAGGAACTGAGAGGAGGAGAGAGAGGTAGAGAGACATCTGCAGCCCTGCTTCAATCATTTGTGAAGCTTTCCCCCTACAGGTGGGGACCAGGGGCTTGAACCCGAGTCCTAGCACACTGTATTGTGTACACTTAACCAGATGCTCCACCACCTGGCCCTCTGTTATTTTTTATGTGGACTGCTGGGAAACTGAGTTCATTTATTGTAGGTTTTGGTTCATAACATTTATCACTGTCATCATAAATCTATAAGATATATATATAGTCTTTGACCTCACACCTAAGAACATTCATTGACTATAAATAATAATTGGGTAGGGGTAGATAGCATAATGGTATGTAAACATACTTTCATGCCAGAGGTTCTGAAGTCTCAGGTTCAATCCCCTGCACCACCATAAACCAGAGCTGAGCAGTGCTCTGGTAAAATAAATAAATAATATATCTACATATGTTCTCTCCTATATCAACACATTGCCTTCCTCTTAAAGTTGATTATGGGTAATTGATCATTCCCTTTTTTCATGTGTGAGTGTTTACTCATACTTGAATTTCATAAAAACAATATCATGCAATATATAATTACCTGAGGCTAGTTATATTTTTCTTTTTTTAAATTTCTTTATTGGGGGATTAATGTTTTACATTTGACAGTAAATACAATAGTTTGTACATGCATAACATTTCTCAGTTTTCCACATAACAATACAACCCCCACTAGATCCTCTGTCATCCTTTTTAGACCTGTACTCTCCCCCAGCCACCCACCCCAGAGTCTTTTGGTGCAATACACCAGCTAGTCATATTTTTCAACTCAGATGTTGTATTACATTATATTGTGTGCCTACACAGAAATTTATTTATCAGCTTACTGTTAATTCTTTTCAGATTTTGCTCTTATGAACAGCATTGGGTGGCTACCTGAACAGCTACTATTAAACCTGACTGTCTCACATTTTTCAGATACATTCTTATTTTAGACTCCTCCTCTTCCTTCTTCTCCTCTTCCTCCTTCTTAAATAGTCCTAAATTCTAATCTTCTTAGCATATTTAAGTTAGAATCTATTATCTATTACTATTTGTAATATGAGATTCAGATACTACAAGTGCTTTCTATTTCTAGTGAACTCTTTTTTGTTTAGTTCATATACCTGAGATTCTAAAGTTCCAGGTTCAAGTCCCCACAATACCATAATCCAGAATTGATCAGTGCTCTAATAAAAAATTAAATGATAATAAAAATAAGTAAATCTTTTAGAATTGTTACAATTCCTGATGTAACTTTAAAATTCCTTTTAACTTAGCAATTTTATTTAATCTCATCACTTTATGATAAAACCACAGCAACAGCAATAATAATGTGTAATTGTATTAAACAGCTTAACAATAAACCACAACTCTTGGACCAACTGTGTGATTATATTAAATACATTAATTGAGTTGCCTCATTTAACTCTGCAAAGTAAATGTTAATCATTTGCCCATTTTATAGACTGGAAAATTGAGATTTTAAAGCGTTAAATATCTTGCTCAAGGTCATATACTCAATAGATAGCACCCCTAAGGTGCATTCCACAGCTGCTTAGTACCAACTCCCATGTCCTTCTTTTTAAAATTTTTTTTAAGATGGAGAGGCAGAAGAGAGAGAAAAAAAAACAAAAAAACAAAAGAGACCACTGCAATGAATCTTCCTTCAATGTTTTGGGGGCCAGGTTCAAACCTGGGTTGCATACATGCCCACACTATCCAAGTGAGCTATTTTACCAGTACCACTCCTAAACCCTTCCAAACTTTGGATTTACAAACTTTTCTGTGAAGTGTCAGGTAGTAAGTATTTTAGGATTCACTGGGCCACTAGAAAATTTGAGGCTATTGTATCAGGTACTTATATAATGAGATGTTTTTTTTTCCCCACCAACTTTGAAATGTGAATTGTATTTAATTTTCATGCCATTAAATATTATTCATCATGTTTTTCAACCTATAAAATTGCAAAAGTCATTTTAAATTTGTGAAGTGTACAAAGAGGTGATGAGTCATATATAGTTTGCCAACCAGTGGGCTAAGCTGCTCTACAGTGTTTGTTGTTAAGCTGAATTAAATAAAATTTTGCATAAGCACGCCTGATGGTTTCTTCTTTCTTCCTCTTTTTTTTTGTTTTTGAGAGGGAGGGGACCACAGACCACAGCACCAAAGCTTCCTCCAATTTGTTGGAGGCCAGGCATAAACCTAGGCCAGGTAAATAAGCTAAAATAAGCTATTTGACCAGTCCACCTTTGCTGATCTACTTTCCTTTAATTTATTTTACCTTATCTTATTTTATTTTATTACCAGAGCATTATTCAACTCTGGCTTATAGTGGTGGGGGGTGGAAGCTGGCCAGTGAGTCTATTTGCATAACCATTATTCTATCTCTCCCACCCCATCTTCACTGTTTTAATTTCCGTTTGCTAGCATGCATTAGTGCAGCAGAACCTTGCTCTCCAAAAGTTAGTCATCATCTAATACTCAGAGGAAAGTCTGAATCAGAGAAGCTTAAACTTGGTCTAAGGGAAGTGGAAACTGGCATTGGAGAAAATGTTATTTAAGCAGCACTTGAGTCTTCACTGTGAGAAAAACCCTGCTGTGATGAAACAGAGTGGATAAGTTGTCAGGCTGTGAGGTTCCTGCAGCCCAACTTTCCTGCAATGAGCCTGCCTTGTGTTCCTTGACTCAATTCCCTGCTCTTGCCTGTCTGCCTCATCTTCTCCTTTGTCTACTTTCAAGAGTTGTCATGAGAAGAAGCAAGGACTGCAGCTATAACTAAATCAGAGGGCAGCTAAAAATAATGCCAGTTAGCTGCTACCCCCCTCCTTATTTTCAATTTTGCAACTTCCTGTAAAAGAAAGGACATGCTTGTGGTCAGTAGCTATGGATTTGAAGAAAAGGAAACAGAGTTTCAAAACTCACATAGTTCCTCTAATCTCAACTGTGTTTAGTAAATAAATAAATAAATAAATAAACAAATACTATTTTAAATAGTTCTTTGGCATTTTTCCATTAGGTGTACACGAAAAGACAAGGGTCATCTGTGAAAGGTCACAAACATTGTGTACTTGTAAGTATTCTAGTTAAGACAGAATAGCAACAGCAGGTTGTGTGTGGGTGTAGGTGCATGTGTATCTCAGTAGGGAGAGTGCAAGACTTGCTTGAGTGACACATTTGGCTAGATAGATCTGGGAGGCAGCTCAGTGGGGTTCTTTCTCCAGCATTGCATTAAAAAATAAAAAAAAATAATAAAAAGAGAACTGGTAAAATTGCCCACTTGAATAGTGCACCATTTTGCCATGTGCTCAACCCAATTTCAAGCCTGGCCCCCACAGCACTGAAGAAAGCATCAGTACTGTGATCCATTTTACTCTATCTAAATTATATCATAAATATCAAGTGTCATATAGTCCTCTTTTAAAATGTAAAGTTATCATAAGAATGTGAAATTTAAAAAGATGGATCAGAAAACACAATCTAACAATATGCTGTCTACAGGAGACCCACATAACTCAACAAGACAAAGACTCAAAGTGAAAGAATGGAAAACTATCATACAAACCAATAGCCCACAAAAAAAGGCTGGAACATCTATTCTTATATCTGATACGATAAACTTTAAAATAAATAAAATTTTAAAAGATAGGGATGCACATTACTTAATGCTCAGAGGATTAGTCAATCAAGAGGAGTTAACAATTATTAACATCTATGCATCCAATTAGAAGCCATCTAAATACATCAACATCTACTGAAAGAGCTACAACAATATATTAATAGCAGCACAGTCATAGTAGGGGAGTTTAACACTCCCCTCTCTCAACATGACAGATCAGCCAGGCAGAAAATCAATAAAGAAATGAGGAAGCTAAATGAGGATACAGATAAACTAGAACTATTGGCCATTTTCAGAGTCATTCATCCTAAGAAACTGGAATACACATTGTATTCAAGTCCACATGGGTCATAACCATATGTTAGGCCACAAAGAGAGCATCAGCAAATTCATCCCAAGCCTCTTCTCAGACCACAGTAGAATTAAACTAACACTTAACAACCAACAAAAGATTAGTAACAGTGCCAAAATGTGGAAGCTCAACAGTGCACTTCTTAACAACTACTGGGTCAAAGAGGACATCAAGAAAGAAATAAAAAAGTTTCGAGAGTTCAAAGAAAATGAAGACACAAGCTATCAAAATATTTGGGACACAGCTAAGGCAGTACTGAGAGGCAAGTTCATAGCTATACAAGCACACATTAGGAAACAAGAAAAATCACAAATAAACAGCCTGATTGCACATCTTAAAGACCTAAAGGAGGAAGAACAAAGGAACCCTAAAGCAAACAGAAGGACAGAAATCACTAAAGTTAGGGCATAAATCAATAACATTGAAAATAAGAAAACCTGGGGTCGGGCGGTGGTGCAGTGGGTTAAGTGCACGTGGCGCAAAGCACAGGGACCAGCGTAACGATCCCGGTTAGAGCCCTCAGCTCCCCACCTGCAGGGGAGTTGCTTCAAAGGTGGTGAAGCAGGTCTGCAGGTGTCTATCTTTCTCTTCCCCCTCTGTCTTCCCCTCCTCTCTCCATTTCTCTCTGTCCTATCCAACAACGAACGACATCAATGATGGTAATAATAATAACCACCACAACGAGGCTACAACAACAAGGGCAACAAAAGGGGGAAAGAATGGCCTGCAGGAGCGGTGGATTCATGGTGCAGGCACCAAGCCCAGCAATAACCCTGGAGGAAAAAAAAAAGAAAATAAGAAAACCATACAAAAGATCAACGAAAGTAAATGTTGGTTCTTTGAAAGAGTGAACAAATTCAACAAACCATTAGCCAGATTCACAAAAAAAAGGGGGGGGAGATGACCCAAATAAATCAGATCATAAATGAAAGAGGAGCTATCACAACAGACACCGCAGAAATGCAACATATCATGAGAGGCTTCTATGAACAACTATATGTTTCCAAGCAGAGAACCTGGAAGAAATGGATGATCTCCTAGATATCTATGAACTTCCAAAATTAAATAAAGAGGAACTAGATAATATGAACAGTGCCAGGAGCCATTTCTCTGCTTGATAAGCTTTGAAACAATGGAAGCCCTCGAGACAAGTTTTCATTTCCCCCTGGGCAGACCATTTCCCCTCAGGTAGACCATTTATCAGAAATCAAGTGACACAACACATAGTTGTGGTAACAAACATGGTTTCGGCCATTGTATGTTGCAAGGAACATTTCACTTTGATGATTGCTCCCCCTCCTCCTCCTCCTCCTCCAGCACTCCCCCCTTCCCCAAAGTCTTATAATGCCTGTGAACACAATAAAATTTTGCAGCTTGATCAGAATCCTGTCTTGCTGTCATTCTTTCGTGTCTCTTGTCCCTGTCATTCCAGGTCCCGAGGTTCTTAGCCCCTGTTCACTGCCCCGCTGGCCGGGGCATCTGGCGCCCGGACGTGGGGCGAAGAAGCCTTCTGGACCTAGGAACACCGCTGATTGAGAGGATAGGCCTATCCGAATTCACTGAGCCACCGCGGCCAAGGGGATAACACAAAGGCTCGCAAAGATCACCACGGAACTGCCCAGCCGTGAGTCGCATCTGGAGGAGTGTCACAGCGGCGAGGTAAGCACTACCATGGGACATGAATTTGGTAAACAAGACTTGTTTATTAAAGGACTCAAGGAGTCCCTCAAGACATGAGGAGTAAGGGTTAAGAAAAAGGATTTCAAGAAGTTTTTTTTTATTTTGTGAGTGATGTTTGTCTATGTTTTCCCTTAGAGGGGACTATTGATGAAAAAAGATAGGCTAGAGTAGGAAACTGTTTAAGAGATTTTTATGAGACCTTTGGTCCAGAAAAGATTCCAGTCCAGGCTTTTTCTTATTGGAATTTAGTAAATGATATACTCAAAGTCTATAAACATTGTCCTGATGTACAGTGAATCATGAGAGAGGGAGAAAAAGTCTTACAGGGACACTCCCGGCCACCTTCTGTTTGTGAGTGTTTCTATTCCCATGCCTGATTCAGGAGACCCTGCCCCTGAGGCCGCCTGCTAAGTGCCCTCCAGTTAAGATTTACCCCTCTTTGACAACCTTAAGACACCCTGAAACTAGCACAAAAAAACAGCTTCCCTTAGAAAATTAATAGAAGAAAAATGAGAGCATTTACAATTAGTTAAAGAACTGTGGGCTCTTGATTTGGCATTATCTTAAAATTATCCAGCCAAAAAGATCCATCTTTTTTCCCTCTACTCTCAGAAAGCGTTAAACCAATTCTGAGTGAGATCTTATTTGGCTAGCAAGTTATTCTTTAGAAAAAGAATGAAATCAATCAAACAAGATGTTCTCTTTAACTTAAAAGCTATTAACCAGAGAACCAGTACACACTTTTGATATAAATTTAATGATTTGTTTCTTTAAAACTGTAAAATGTACCTTAGCCCAGAAAAAGAACTTTCAAAGATTTTTCTCTGCGCTTCTCCATGCGTGGTGGTAAACTAAGCCCGCCTGTTCCGCCCGCACAGCCAATCACGGCACAGAGCTCCTGCTCCACAGATTGGAAAACACTTCAGTCAATCATTCTTAGCCACAAACGCCCCTCCTGGGAGGCTGTGAGTTAGAAATCCAAAAGCCGCTTTTCAAAGGGAAAATTTTTCTTTTCACCAAGAATGTCTGTTTTAAGTCTGTACCTTGTTTTCATTAATGTGTGTTAACCCCTAAGTAACTAAAGTTTGTTTTAAGTTTTAAATAAGATTTAGTTAAGCTAAATGTGGTTTTAAAGATCCCGACTCATAGAGTTGACACACCTTTACCAGAGTAAAATATATGACAGTTTTGTCCTTCTGATAGCTAATATCAGCATCAATTCATTAGTTAAAAGATTTTCTGAGATATCTAGGCATGGTAAAATGCCTCTACAGTCTCTCTCACTCCTGTGAGAATTGTAAATCTTACCAGCACCCCAATACCAACTGCCACTGTTTGTAACAAATTCCATGTTTGACTGGCTTTCTAATAACCCAGTCTGGGTAAAGCAGTGGCCTTGCCAAGAAAAAAGGGTTAAATGTGGTATTCCTGGCCTGATAAAAATTTTTATTTGGCAGACGTGATTCAATAAAATTATTTAGTGTAAAATGGTCATCTAAAAGAAATGATAACAGTAAAAATTTATTTTGAACATTTCAGCTATGAGGTTTATCTTAGCCTTTTAAGTTACCTATCCAAATCAAAGCAAAAGATAAATTAAGTTGTGTACCCACCCTTGTTCATAGCTGCCCTATGGGTGTGATAGCTTTGTGATAAGCAAAGATCCTAACAAAGTTTAACATTTTACTTAAAATTGTTTAAGTGACTCAAAAAAAAAAGGTTTTAAAATACTTTCTCAACTAAACAGGCAAAACTGGCTTGGGTTAGTAAAAGATAACACAATGGTTATGTTAATTATTTATATGCAAGAGGCTTTTGCTCTGGCTTTCCTCTTTATATCTTTCTGCTTTTAAAAATTATCTGGTTTGTTTTAAGACGCTGTCTGAGAGTTATTCTTGGCAAATGGTGTTTTTGGTCTGATAGAAGATTTGTTTTGGCAAATCCTGATTTAACAAAATTATTATTTTGAACATTTAAGCTATGAGGTTTTATTTTAGCCTTTTAAGTTTCCATATTAGAGTTCTAAGGAGCAAAATCTATTAAGAGTTTTATATCTATGCTTACTCATGATAGCCTTGTGATGAGTAAAGATCTTAGTAAACTAAAGTTATAATAGTGTGCTTAAACTGTCTAATCAGTTTAAAATAATGCTAAAAAATGGTAAACATTTTATCATGTCAACACATTAGGTATTGACTTTCTATAACATATTGGTATATTTTAATAAAGAGCCTTCTAAAATCATAAAACTCAAGCCAATTCTAACCATTAGATCATCAATTAAATTGGTACAAGTTCTCTCCCTAAGTAAATAATTATAGGTACATATGCACATGTAAAACTGACTGCTCATATGGTAAGATTTAAAACTAAACATTTTTCTTTTTTTATTTATGGGTGTGTGATGACTCCTAAAGTCACTCATATCCTAAAATTTCTCTCATTTTTTTTACAAGCCTCTTAAAATTGTAACGCTTGACCTGCCATAGTGAGAACACTTTACTGGCTCCTGCATTGTTTAATTAAGATCTTGCTATTCAGACTTTTAAGATTAATCTCCAGTGATAAAAGCCAATGCTCTCTGGCAGATTGATGTAATTCACCTGCCCATGTTTAGTAAAAAAAACATTTTTTTTCTCAGTTGATATTTTTTTCCAAATTTATGTGGGCTACAGCTCAAACAAGAAAAACTAAAACCCTTAAGCTCAATTAATAAAAAAGAAGGGGAATGCACCCCCCAGTATTCAGTTGGCTAAAGTGTCAATGAAGTAACTATACTAAACCTTCTTAATATTTACAAAAATTCGAATTGTCCATTTATTGTATCTCATTGACAAAGCCACCCACTTTTCCAGTCACAGAGACATATTCTTTTTCCTTTTTCAACACCGGATGTCCATGTTTGTTTTCCTTTTATTATGGTGGATGACATTATTGCTCTTGCAAAATCCACAGTCCCTGTTGGCAAGTCCTTACCACAAAGGACACCATGGCAGTATATACTCCAGCTAACCACACCAGCCTATCCAAGTCTTCTCTTTCTGCTGACCTACCACTGCTGACTTCATCTTTGCATGTTTATTGACTGCTCACTTTCCTCAAAATATTCCTCATGTTCAAGGAACCTCACCTAATGTGTATGTACCTCCTCTGTGTTTTGGTACAACACCATCCTATATTTTCATGTCAATTCTTCTCTACCTGGTCCTTGCCTCCTAGTTTTGCTTGTGCCACAGCTGACCCTCTATGAAGAAGAAAAATTTCATCAGTTGGCGCTGACAACCACCAGAGGACCAGACGTGCTGTGTTTCTTCCCCTGGACATCACATCCACTGATTGCTTCCCTTAGACTTGCTGGTGGCATGCTAGGACACTCTATATATTCCTCCCATGAATTTTCTGACAAATTACAACAGGTTATAGACTCCACCACAAATAGTCTTGAGTCATTACAGAGCCCCTTATGGGACCCTTGATTAGTCTTTTGTTAATGATTATCTTAGGACCCATTATTTTCAATAAGATTACTGATTTTATAAAACAGCAAATTGACTCCTTGGCATCAAAACCCTTAAAAATACATTATCATAGACTTGATTTGGCTGAAAGAGGCCTGGCTGAACCTGAGGATGACAGACCTCCCTTTCGGATGGCATAAAACTCAGAATTATGCACTGAGACATCCAACCTTGGCAGGGCAAGGACACGAGTAAGGGGTACAACGCAAAGCACTGCAGGGGGAGGACCCCATAGTCTGCCTCTGAGTCCCCCGTAAAGCAAACCTGATTTGCATGGAGGTTGGTGTTAGCAACAAAAATTGTTTCCCTGGAAACTGTGGCTCTGCCTCCCCTCCCCAAAAAGACACCAAGAGCCTTGTAAGATGCGGGAAGATTGGTTTTACATTCACCCCGTGGGAGGAATCGGGTCAATACTTCTCCCCTCTGGTTAATGCCCACCAAAACTGCTGTTAAGGTCTCTACCCCTCACCCCTGATTTCCTGCCTCAGTTAAATTATAACGAAAGGAGGAGATGCCAGGAGCCATTTCTCTGCTTGATAAGCTTTGAAACAATGGAAGCCCTCGAGACAAGTTTTCATTTCCCCCTGGGCAGACCATTTCCCCTCAGGTAGACCATTTATCAGAAATCAAGTGACACAACACACAGTTGTGGTAACAAACATGGTTTTGGCCATTGTATGTTGCAAGGAACATTTCACTTTGATGACTGCTCCCCCTCCTCCACCTCCTCCTCCAGCACTCCCCCCTTCCCCAAAGCCTTATAATGCCTGTGAACACAATAAAATTTTGCAGCTTGATCAGAATCCTGTCTTGCTGTCATTCTTTCATGTCTCTTGTCCCTGTCATTCCAGGTCCCGAGGTTCCTAGCCCCTGTTCACCACCCCACTGGCCGGGGCAGAACAGGTCCAACACAGCCAACAAAATTGAAACAGTTATCAAAAACCTTCCCAAGAATAAAAGTCCTGGACCAGATGGTTTTATAAATGAACTCTATAAAACCTTCAAAGGAGAACTAATACCTTTACTTTTAAGTCTTCCAGAAGATTGAAGACACAGGAATACTCCCTGCCAGCTTCTATGAAGCCAAAATTACTCTGATACCAAAAGCAGACAGGGACACAACCAAAAAAGAAAATTAGAGACCAATATCTCTGAAGAACATAGATGATAAAATAATGAACAAAATTCAAACCGACTGGTTATAGCTGTATATTAAAAAGATAGTTCATCATGACCAAGTAGGGTTTATGCCAGGGATGCAAGGTTGGTTCAATATACATAAATCAATCAATGGGACCCACCACACCAATTAAAGCAAGACTGAAAACCACATGGTCATATCAATAGATGCAGAGAAAGTCTTTGACAAAATATAACATCCCTTTATGATAAAAACAGTACAAAAAGTGAGAACAGAAGGAGAATTCCTGAAGATAGTGAAGTCTATATATAGCACACCTACAGCCAACATCATACTCAATGGTGAAAAACTGGAAGCATTTCCCCTCAGATCAGGTACTAGACAGGGATGCCCACTATCACCATTACTATTCAACATAGTATTGGAAGTTCTTGCCATAGCAATCAGGCAGGAGCAAGGAATTAAAGGGATACAGACTGGAAAAGAAGAAGTCAAACTCTCCCTATTTGCAGATGACATGATAGTATACATAGAAAAACCTAAGGAATCCAGCAAGAAGCTTTTGTAAATCATCAGGCAATACAGTAAGGTGTCAGGCTACAAAATTAATATTCAAAAGTCAGTGGCATTCCTCTATGCAAACACTAAGTTAGTAGTTGAAATCCAGAAATCAATTCCTTTTACTATAGCAACAAAAAACAATAAAATATCTAGGAATAAACCTAACCAAAGAAGTGAAAGACTTGTATACTGAAAATTATGAGTCAATGCTCAAAGGAATTGAAAAATTCACAAAGAAGTGGAAACATATTCCATGTTCATGGGTTGGAAGAATTAACATCATCAAAATAAATATACTACCCAGAGCCATCTACAAATTTAATGCTATTCCCATCAAAATCCCAACCACATTTTTTAGGAAAATAGAACAAATTCTACAAATGTTTATCTGGAACCAGAAAAGACCTAGAACTGCCAAACAATCTTGAGAAGAACAGAACTAGAGTCATCACATTCCCATCTCAAATTGTATTATAGGGCCATTGTCATCAAAACTGTGTGATAAGGGAACATGTATAGACACATTGACCAGTGGAATAGAACTGGGAGCCTGGAAGTAAGCCCCCACACCTATGGACATCTAATCTTTGACAAAGGTGCCCAGACTATTAAATGGGGAAAGGAGACCCTCTTCAACAAATGGTGTTGGAAAAAATGGGTTGCGACATGCAGAAGAATGAAATTGAACCACCATATTTCACCAATCACAAAAGCAAATTCCAAGTGGATCAAGGACTTGGATGCTATACCAGAAACTATCAGATACTTAGAGGAAGATATTGGCAGAATTCTTTTCCGCAAAAAATTTTAAAGACATTTTCAACGAAGTAAATCCAATTACAAAGAAGACTACGGCAAGTATAAACCTATGGGACTGCATCAAATTAAAAAGCTTCTTCACAGCAAAAGAAACCACTACCCAAACAAAGAGACCCCTCACAGAGTGGGAAAAGATCTTTACATGCCATATATCAGACAAGAGTTTAATAACAAAAATATATAAAGAGCTTGCCATACTCAACAACAAGAAAACAAATAACCCCATCCAAAATTGGGGAGAGAACACGGACAGAATATTACCCACAGAAGAGATCCAGAAGGCCAAGAAACACATGAAAAAATGCTCCAAGTCTCAGATTGTCAGAGAAATTCACATAAAGACAACAATGAGATACCACTTAACTCCTGTGAGAATGTCATAGATCAGAAAAGGTAGCAGCAACAAATGCTGGAGAGGTTGTGGCATCAAAGGAACCCTCCTTCATTGCTGGTGGGAATATAAATTGGTCCAACCCCTGTGGAGAACAGTCTGGAGAACTCTCAGAAGGCTAATAATGGACCTAGCCTATGATCCTGCAATTCCTCTCCTGGGGATATGTCCTAAGGAACCCAACACACCCATCCAAAAAGATTTCTGTATACCTATGTTCTTAGCAGCACAATTTGTAGTAGCCAAAACCTGGATGCAAACCAGTTGTCCAAAAACAGATGAGTGGCTGAGCAAGCTGTGGTATATATACATAATGGAATACTACTCAGCTATTAAAAATGGTGATTTCACCATTTTCTGCCCATCTTGGATGGAGCTTGAAGAACTCATGCTAAGTGAAATAAGTCAGAAACAGAAGGATGAATATGGGATGATCTCATTCACAGAGAGAAGTTGAAAAACAAGAAGAGAAAAAACAAGTAGAACCTGAACTGGAGTTGGAGTACTGCACCAAAGTAAAAGACTCTCAGGTGAGTTGGGGGGAGAAGCCAAAAAGAATGACAGAGGACCTAGTGGGGGTTGTATTGTTATGTGGAAAGCTGAGAAATGTTATGCAAGTGCAAACTATTGTATTTACTGTCGACTGTAAAGCATTAATCCCTCAATTAAGAAATTAAAAAAAAAAGAATATGAAATAATATTTCTCCACCAGACCATTGAAGACGACTGGAAGGTAAAATATGCCTGTGCTTGATTTACAGTTCAGTCACATGTCAATTAGTGTCCCACAAGAGAAAAAAGGAAAAAAAAAAACACCTAGTAGCCATGTTCAACAGTGTACATAAGAATTGTAAAATTCTGGGGGAGGGGTGGTGGGTGGTAGTATAAGGATCCCAGGTTGAGTTTCTGGCTTCCCACCTTCAGGGGGGTCACTTCTCAAGCGGTGAAGCAGGTCTTCAGGTGTCACTCTTTTCTCCCCCTCTACCTCAATTTTGCTCTGTCCTAACCAATAAAATGGGAAAAAAATGGCCTCCAGGAATATTGGATTCCTAGTGCAGCTGCCATATCCAGCAATAACCCTGGAAGAAAAAAAATTTTATAAGTTCCTTCAATACTATATTTACATACATTAGTGCAACACAAATACTTTGATTTACTCCTGGTAACTGTACAGTAATTGCATTTACAAATTAAAGTATTAATAAAACTGTGAAACTGCCACCAAGTTGCAGATGCTACCATGACACCAATCTGACTTCACTGGATAGATGACCTTATCACTTTACTCTGGAACCCCACCTCTCCAGACCCCACACCACTAGGAAAAGAGAAAAATGCTGGTAGTATGGATCGAACTGCCAACATCCATGTCCAGCAGACAAGCAATTACAGAAGCCAGTCCTTCCACTATCTGCACACCATAATGATCCTGGGTCCATGCTCCCTGAAGGATAAAGAATAAGAAAGCTTCCAGTGGAGGGGATGGGATATGGAACACTGGTGGTGGGAATTGTGTGGAATTATACCCCTCTTATCCTATGGTCTTGGCCATCATTATTAAATTAATAAAAAAAAAAAGATCATGTTAAGGAAAAAAAACTGTGAATCTAGAAAAAAAATAAATAAAAACTATTCACTACCTATGGGCTGGACAAATTGAATAATGTATCACTTTCTCTAAAATATACTATCTGGCAGGGAGGGGCTTAAAGTAAAACTGAAAAAATAATTCAACAATTTGTTTTGTGGTAGTTAAGAAGAGAGTTAAGGTAATATCATCTCCTGTTGTCAACCAAAAATTGTAATGGCATTCGTTGCTTTCTAACATGTATAGTTTTAAAGACATTTATATCCAAATTACAGACACCCATTTCTGGTATCTAAAACGTAAATATCTTCCTTCTTCCACCCTCTTACTATTCCTCCGAGTCCCTTCAGAAAGAGTTTATTTCCACTTAGCTTAAAAACTACAGTATGGGGCTGAAGAAACAGCACAATGCTAATGCAAAACACTTTCATGCCTAAGGCTCCTAGGTCCCAGGTTCAATCCCCAGCACCACCATAATCAGAGCTGAGCAGTGCTCTGGACTTTCACTGTGTCTTTCTCTCTCATTATTAATAAAATTTTTTTTAAAAGAATGTCTTCTTTAAAAAAAAAAAACATTATAGAGGGCAGGGGATAGCACAATGGTTATGCAAACCCAATCTCATACCTGGGACTCCAAAGTCTAGAGTTCAATCCCCTGCACCACCATAAACTAGAGCTGAACAATGCTCTGGTAAAAATAAAAATAAATAAATAAATAAATAAGAAATGAATCCAATTACAAAGAAGACTAAGGCAAGTATAAACCTATGGGACTACATCAAATTAAAAAGCTTCTTCACAGCAAAAGAAACCACTACCCAAACCAAGAGACCCCTCACAGAATGGGAGAAGATCTTTACATGCCATACATCAGACAAGAGTTTAATAACCAACATATATAAAGAGCTTGCCAGACTCAAAAACAAGACAACAAATAACCCCATCCCAAAATGGGGGGAGGACATGGACAGAATATTCACCACAGAAGAGATCCAGAAGGCCAAGAAACACATGAAAAAATGTTCCAAGTCTCTGATTGTCAGAGAAATGCAAATAAAGACAACAATGAGATACCACTTCACTCCTGTGAGAATGTCATACATCAGAAAAGGTAACAACAGCAGCAAATGCTGGAGAGGGTGTGGGGTCAAAGCAACCCTCCTACACTGCTGGTGGGAATGCAAATTGGTGGGTCCAACCTCTGTGGAGAACAGTCTGGAGAACTCTCAGAAGGCTAGAAATGGACCTACCCTATGGCCCTGCAATTCCTTTCCTGGGGATATATCCTAAGGAACCCAACACATCCATCCAAAAAGATCTGTGTACACATATGTTCTTGGCAGCACAATTTGTAATAGCCAAAACCTGGAAGCAACCCAGGTGTCCAACAACAGATGAGTGGCTGAGCAAGTTGTGGTATATATACACAATGGAATACTACTCAGCTGTAAAAAATGGTGACTTCACCGTTTTCAGCCGATCTTGGATGGACCTTGAAAAATTCATGTTATGTGAAATAAGTCAGAAACAGAAGGATGAATATGGGATGATCTCACCCTCAGGCAGAAGTTGAAAAACAAGATCAGAAACGAAAACACAAGTAGAACCTGAAATGGAATTGGCATATCGCACCAAAGTAAAAGACTCTGGGGTGGGTGGGTGGGGAGAATACAGGTCCATGAAGGATGATAAATGACATAGTGGGGGTTGTATTGTTAAATGGGAAACTGGGGAATGTTATGCATGTACAAACTATTTATTTGCTGTTGAATGTAAAACATTAATTCCCCAATAAAGAAATAAATTATAAAAAAGAAATAAATTAAAATAAATAAATAAATACACATAAATAAAATAAAACTACAGCATGGGAAAAGGCAGATCTTCCTGGTATTAAGATCAGTACTTCTTAAGTCTCTCAATTATGTACCACCTGAAAAAAGGTTCATGAAGTTTCCTTAGATGGCCTTACCTTTCCCCTCTTAGTATTTTAATGTTTACAATCACATTTGTGTCTCAGTTCAAACTCCTCCAAATACAAGGCAACAGATATAGTCAGTCCACCCAGTTTCTTCCTTATCTCTGTTTCAATCACATACTCTTTATTTAAAGACTTCCTTGACACCAGAGACCTTCAGCACACTTACTTCTTCCAAAAATTACCTTTTCACTATTTCAGCATTCCTTTTAAACTTGTGCATACAATAATCTGGATTTTCCTGGATTTGATAACATACTATCCATCTTCTCTTTTCTTATTTGTTTTAAATATTTATTTTGAGAGAGACAGTGAGCTTAGAGCACTGCTCAGCTCTGGTTTATGGAGGTCCTGGGGATTGAACCTGGGACCTCTGAACCTTTGATATGAAAGCCACACTCTTGAATGACAGCAGAAAACACAACATATTTTTTTCTTTTCTTCCAAGATTTCACCGGTGCTTTTTGTTTGCAATTTCACCGTTCCTGGTAGACTGTTCTATTTTTTCAGATAGAGTTTGAAGAGAGGAGAGAGGGAGGGATGGAGAAAAGAGACCACTCTGCAGCTTGTGAAGCTTTTTCTCTGTAGTGTGCTCTGTAGTGTGGTGGCCTTGGGCTCAAACGTGGGTCCTTGCACTCTATGAAGTGAGCTATCTCCTGGCCCTGAAACTCTGATTTTTGTTTTTAAGGTAGAGACATAAAGGCAGAGAGAGAAAGAAAGAAAGACATTAAAAAAGGCAATAGCAGGCGGTAGGCGGTAGCGTAGTGGGTTAAGCGCAGGTGGCACAAAGCACAAGGACAGGAGTAAGCACCCCGATTCTAGCTCCCGGCTCCCCACCTGCAGGGGAGTTGCTTCACAAGCGGTGAAGCTGGTCTGCAGGTGTCTATCTTTCTTTCCCCCTCTCTGTCTTCTCCTCCTCTCTCCATTTCTCTCTGTTCTATCCAACAATGGCAACAAAAGGGAATAAATATTTTTAAAAAATTTCTTAAAAAAGAAAACAAAAAAACGAGGCAATAGCACTAAGGAAAGCTTCAATGCTATGGGGGCCATGCTCAAATCTGGGTCACATACATGGCAAAGCAATGCACTATCAAAGTGAGCTACTTTCCCGACTTTTAAATGAGAAACCTAGCCTCAAAATACAGACAACATTCTCCAACAAATTTGCAGCTAGGTATGGCCATGCAACAAAATTCTAGCTAAAGGTACACATAAAAAAGTGTCACGTGGCTTTTTTTGTGGAACCTAGAGTTTCTTCCTTCCTCTTACTGTCAAGGAGGCAGCAGTTATAACTGGATACTACTGGACTATGAGACTGGGAGTCATGTCCTTGATCTGGTAGAGAAGCAGCAACCTGTGACTTATGAGAATGCTGGAGTTTGAACCAGGGACTTCAGAATCTCAGTCTTTTTGCATAATCACTATGCTGTCACTCTAGCCCCAAACTTCAGTCTTACTCCTAAGTATTTCAGAGTTGTTAGCTTCTCTTATAAATTAGCTTAGTTAAGTTATAAAATATTTAGGTTTAAAGTCACCTCACCTTAAAATTAATGTTTTCTCAGTAATCCTGAGTTACTTGCAACTGAAGTTATTCGATACATGTATAAACTTGTGTTTGCATGGTACATTTACTATACATAGAGAGAGCCAGGCAGTGGCGCACCTAAGCACTCACATTACAGCGTACAAAGACCCAGGTTCAAGCCCCTGGTCCCCACTTGCAGTTTCTCTGTCTCTACCCAATAATAAATACATTTTAAAAAATTACTATATATAGAATAATGTTGGTTCTTAATCTTAAAACATCTCTGCTTCAACTTATTTTATTACAGTTTCTGAACAAAGAATAGAATTTTGGTCCTGAATTTTCCATTAATTTCTTATCAATTCATTGCTATTTTCCTAGCTGACATTTAAAACTTCCCTTAAAAAAAATAGTTTGGAGGTATCTTCATTCTTTAAGTAATGGTAACGAGGTAACAGTTTCTTTCTTTTTTTTTCCTTTAAAGCTATTATTGCTTTACTCATAGTGCTGCCTCCTGGGCCACAGTAAAACTCCCTTTTAACTTAAACCTTCCATTTTGATTATTTCAAAAAAATTAACAAAAGTAGTACAGAGATACACCCATTTCCTTAAATTATTTCCCCTACTTTTAGTATCTCACTTAATCACAAGTCATCTATCACAAGCAATGCGTTAACACTGATAAAATGCTATCTCTCTCTCTACCTCCTTTTTTCTTTTGCTTCTAGGGTTATCACAGGGGCTCAGTGCCCAATCCACTGTTCCTGGAGGCCATTCCCCCCCACCTTTTTTTTTTTTACCAGAGCACTGGCTTATGGTGGAATGGGGGATTGAACCTGGGACTTGACTGAGCCTCAGGCATGAGAGTCTGTTTGCATAGCCATTATGCTATCTACCCCCACTCCCCCCATTTTTTGTTGCCCTTGTTGATGTTATTGATGTTGTTGTTGGATAGGACAGAGAGAATTCAAGAGAGAAGGGGAAGACAGAGAGAGAAAGGGAAAGATAGACACCTGCAGACCTGCTTCTCCATCATGAAGCAACTCCCCTGCAGGTGGAGAGCCAGGGGCTTGAACCAGGACCACCTATGCTGGTGCTTGTGCTTCACACCACTTGAGCCTAACGATGATAAAATGCTATCTTAACTGATCTACAGATTTTATTTAAATTTGGTTAGTTGCTTCACCAAAGTCCACTTTCTAAACCAGGATCAAGCCCAAGCTCTTTCAGATTATCTAAGTATCTTATTATCCATATATTATGTTATATTATATTGTATTGTATTATACTATATTATATTATTAGTATTATTATTACACCCAGGTTATTTCTGGGGCTCAGTACTGGCATTAAGAATCCATGGCTTCTGGTGGCCATTTTCCCTTTTTTTAAATTTTTTTATTTTCACTTGACAGAGAGAAATTGAGAAGGAAGGGGAGATAGAGAAGGAGAGAGAGGGCCAGGCAGTGGCACTCCTGGTTAAGTGCTCACATTATAGTGCGCAAGGTCTTGAGCTCAAGCCCCTCATCCCTACCTGCAGGGAAAAAGCTTCATGAGACATGAAGCAGGGCTGTAGGTGTCTCTGTGTTTCCCCTTCCCTAGTCCCCCCCCCTCAATTTCTCTCTGTCCCTATCCAATAATAAATAAAATAAAATAAAATAAAATAGGGAGAGAGAAAGATAGACACCTGCAAATCTGCTTCACTACTAGTGAAGCTTCCCCCTGCAGGTGGAGAGCTGGTGATACACGCACTTAATGTGTCATTGCCTGGCCCCCTCACTCAGTTTTTTAAACTATAGCTATACTAAGAAACAATTTATTTTCCATTAAAATGATCCATTTTATGTGTACAAATAAAGAGTTTTGACATATTTGCACAGCTGTGCAATAGTCACTAAAACTTAGTTTTAGAACAGGCATTAAAAAAAAATGTCTTTTGTGCCTATTTGCAATGTCTGGACTCTGGGTATCAAGGACCCAAGTAACTGTTGATTGCCTCCTGTCTTTGTTAACTCATTACACTCATTTTTCTCATTGTTTGAATTTTTCCCTTTTCTTTTCTCTAATTCCTATTTTATTTTATTTTATTTTACCAGAGCTCTGCTCAGCTCTAGTTTATGGTAGTGAAAGAGATTGAACCTGGGATCTTGGACCCTCACAAGTGAGGGTCTGTTTACATAACCATTATGCTATCTACCCCACCCTTGTAATTATTTTTTTTTACTTGTGTTCATCTGCACATGAACAGATCAGACACAGTTTAGGAATGAGAAAAGTTCAATTGAACACATTGTATGTGACACAGGAAATCGTTCAGCCAAGAAGTCAGAGGAAATGAGAAGTCAGTCATTCTTTGACTTCAGATTAAACTGGACTTTTGTCAACTTATTAGGAGAACCCGGGTGACTCATTTGCTTTAGAGTGACCTAATCTCCAGTCAACTGGTGAAATGTCGCCCCAATTAAACTCTCTCTTTAAATACATAGGTTAAGGGTGTAATCTTTTGATGTCTTAGAAACACTAAGTTATTCTGACTTTATCACTTTAGTGTGCTTTGGAATAACATTAAGGTCCACTGATTTTGTCTCTTTGTTTTGGCTTATTATTTTCATTGATATTCACTTCTTGGATTTCTGTTTAGAATTAATTTCATCCAGGGCCAGTTTTAATACCCCACTGCAGTATCAGTTCAGGAATATTATGATTTCCTATATGCCCCCAGTGAACATGAAAAAGTTTCATTATGGATCTGTCAGCTGGCAGCAGGTAGGCTAAATTAAGGTCCACAGGTATTGATTATTTGTCTAAAGTGGTATTATCAAACCAGGACACTCTAAAATTTGTGGAAACATATATATCTAATTTCTGTTAGGAAAAGAAAAAAACAAAAACCATCAACCTGCAGCCTAGGATGTGGTGCAGTGGATAAAGCATTGGACTCTCAAGCATGAGTTCCCAAGTTCAGTACCTGGCATTGCATATGTAGAATAACACTCTGGGTTCTCTCTCTGTTTCTCTCTCTCTAAATCTCTCCCTGATAAATAAATAACTGAGGGGGCTGTGCAGTAGCATACCAGGCTAAGTCAACATAGTACTAAGAGCCCCTAGATCCACACTTGCAGGGGGCGGGTCACTTTGAAACAGGTGAAGCAGTCTGCAGGTGTTGTCTTTTTCTCCCCTTCTCTGTCTTCCCTCCCTCTCTCAATTTCTCTCTGTCCTATCCAGCAACAACAACAACAACAACAATAATAGCAACAACAATGGAGAAAACATGGCTTCCAGGAGCAATGCAGGCACCGAGCCCCAGGCATAACCCTGGAGGCAAAAGAGTAAACAAATAAATAATTTATACATATATATATTATTTATATGTAATTATATATTATTTACTAATTAATCAATTATTATATATTTAACAACACTATATTATTAAATATATATAATATATATTTAATGAATAAATGTATATTATATATCATATACATCACACATATTATATATGATATATATATGTGATGTATATGGCATATAAGGCAAAAAAGCAAATAAATAATTGAATATAATATATATGTATGCAGCACATGTGATATCTGGTTTTTTTCTCTCTTTTTCTTTCCTCCTATCTTTCTCATAAATAAGTAAAATACTAAAAAAGAAAAATATTTTATATGATGTCTTTTTTTCTTTTTATTTAAATTTATTTATTTATTTAAAAAAGGAAACATTAACAGAACCGTAGAATAGGAGGGGTACAACTCCACACAATTCCCACCACCAGATCTCCATATCACATCCCCTTCCCTGATAGCTTTCCTATTCTTTATCCCTCTGGGGGTATGGACCCAAGGTCATTGTGGGTTACAGAAGGTGGAAGGTCTGGCTTCTGTAATTACTTCTCCTCTGAACATGGGCATTGGCAGGTCGATCCATACTCCCAGCTTGCCTCTCTCTTTCCCTAGTGGTTGGGGCTCTGGGGAAGTGAGCTCCAGGACATACTGGTAGGGTCATCTGTCCAAGGAAGTTTGGTTGGCATCATGCTAGAATCTGGAACCTGGTGGCTGAAAAGAGAGTTAACATACAAAGCCAAACAAATTGTTGAACAATCATGTACCTAAAGGCTGGAATAGAGCAGATGAAGTGTTGGGGGGTACTCACTGCAGACTACTGTGTACTTTTGCTTTCAGATATATATTTTGTCCTAGTTAATGGATACATGTTAACATATGCTCTATTTCATGGAACCTGGTTTGTATCTAGGTTTTGGGACTTTGTTAGGAAGTGAACCACCTGGAATGGAATTAGAGAATACTACGAAAGGAAAGGTCTCACCCGAGTAATGAAGCTGAAGGGTTGTCATTCCACACCTGAAGTCTCTGGACACAGTCTGAAGTGAAGCATGCTGTGTTGCTATTGGTTTGGTCTCGCCCCGCCCCCCCCCCCCACATTGTGGTTTGGCCCCTGCTACTTTCGCGGCCCCCTTCTCCCGCCCCGGAACCCTACAGACTTTGAGAGTTCTTGCCGCTGCCGCTAGAGGAGAAGGATGCAGGACAGATCTGTGTGGTGATTGGTTTGGGTTAGTTTTTGAATCGTTGTTCGTGAATAAAGAAATACAGCTTCTCTGCCCAGCCGTGTGTCCTCGAGTCTCTGTCTACCGCCATGAAGCTAGCCTGGCCTGCTGGAGCCCTGAACTTTAACGACAAATGGCGCCCACGTGGACCTGACCTGCGCATCCCCCCAGAGAAGTGAAGACTTTGCCTACCTATCTACAATGGCCTTCTTTTCTGCTTGTGAAGAGGTTTCCAAAGGCCTCTGCCCTTTCTTCAAGAGACTGTTTCACTGTTTCTGGAACATTTATCTCTGGACCACTCTGTGGTTTCCGCCCAACACCAGCCAGCCTGCAGGAGCCCAACGCCAGCCCACATGAGCCGGCTTTTCTCTGCGTGGCACGGGGCATTGGGCGTGGGCTCCTCCCACGCTGCTTGGCCGCCGAGAGCAGGGCAGCAGGCATGGCAGGCAAGGCTGCAGACCATCATGGCCACTACCCTGGGGCACCTCGGCCCACGCCTTCTGCACGGCTGGCCCACCTGCCCTCCTGCTATGAAGTCTGGACAGATCCTGGACCACCTGGAGACCGGGGGCTCCCTGACGAAACTGGGCCCCCTGGCCAAGATCCCCAGCTCGGGTCTGAAGTCAGATGAGCTAGAATACACAGAGATTCGTCCAGAGATCGCAACCTACAATTCCTTGAGCTGAAGTTGTGCAAGAGGCCACCGCTAGACAACGCACTCCCCGAATGGCTAAGACAGTACAGATCTAAATTCGTGTTTAAAATGACATGTCTTCATAACAAAGGTTTCTCTCCTTGTGTATTAAAGACCATGTTTATGTGTGTGTTTAAAGTTTGGTAACATTAACTTTAAGGTTAAAAATATAACTTTAAGGCTATATTCTTACCAGACAGAGTTAAATAAAAAAGGTTTTCAACATAGTTCTCATAAAGGTAAAATAAACTTACATTTAAAGTCTAAGTTAAAAATTAGTTAAAAATCAATATATTTTAACTAAGTTAGTCTAAAAAAAAAACCTGCACACACCTAGGGTGTGTCTCCATCTTCAGTGGGTGTAACAAAAGGTTAAATAGACTTGTTGATATGTAAAACTCTCGATTACCTTCTCAATTAGAAATGTTAGATTGTGCTATGGTTATGCTAATGATTCTCATGCCTGAGGCTTTTTTCTTTCCATGGTTCTTATGTTTACCTTTCCACATTCTATTGTTTAAACTTTAAACAACCTTAAAATCATACTAAAAAAGACCTCCAATTGTAATAGAGTTACCAATTGTGATAAACTTCTAACCTGCTACAAGTTTGGTTTCATAGTAAGTAAATTGCAGCTGTCAAGTTCTCTAAAGAAAAGCAGAATTCCAGCAACTGACCTTCCTCATACAACGTTCCACCCCCTGGCATTCTTCCGTGGACATCTGCTTTGGACTAGCACTTCTATCGGACTCACTGGTACACCTCTTGGACACTTTGCACAAAACTAGCAGCTTCCCTTTATGCTGCTGGTTTTCTCAAAGACTGACTGCAGCCAGCTGCCTTGGGACTCCAGGCCTTACCCTGCCCCCATGCTAAAAAATGCCCATCGAGGCAAGTAACGCCCCCCAGAGGCATAAATGGTCCCCCTCAGGCCTTCCCTTGGCAGCACACTGGTTCTTGTTGCTCGCTTACATGTTCCTCCATGTTTGTGCCAGTTTCTTTTTTTTAAATGCCTGTACGATATAGGTTTCTGTTCACCCCACACCCCTGATACTATGGTCATTTAGTTAAAAAGAAAAGGGGGAATTGTTGCTATGCTTTACATTGGTTTGGTCTCACCCCCCCACCCCCGCCTCTGGGAGATTGTGGCTTGGCCCCTGCTAGTTTTGCGGGCCCCCTTCTCCCCGCCCCTGGAACCCTACGGACTTCGAGAGTTCTTGCCGCTGCCGCTAGAGGAGAAGGATGCAGGACAGATCTGTGTGGTGATTGGTTTGGGTTAGTTTTTAAATCGTTGTTCGTGAATAAAGAAATACAGCTTCTCTGCCCAGCCATGTGTCCTCGAGTCTCTGTCTACCGCCGCAAAGCTAGCCCGGCCTGCTGGAGCCCCAAACCTTAATGACAATGCTGAGGTGGCACTCGTTGCATTGATTAGGTTGTGATAGGTGGATGCAATATTATTTGATATGAATTGAGAGAAGCATGCAGAAAAGTGCGCCCCACCCTAAGATTCCAGGATTGGGGGAAATATAGGCTCTATAGTGGAAATGTGAGGTTCCTGCAGTCTTAGGGTTGAAGAAGACAATGAATAGTTATTGTTATCATCACATTATTTGGTAATTGGGTTAACTTTGAAAAGTCCCTTTGTTAGTGTTTGCTGTATAGTACCCAACATCTTGTATATAGCTGTGCCACCAGTTGCTTCTGTTCTCCCTGGTCTAGGCTTTTGAAAGAGTCAACATATCAAAGACTCAGCCTGTGTATTAAAAAAGTTCAGTTTGTGCTAAGTCTGTGTCAATTTGAGACATACAATCAATTTTTCCCCTCTCATATTAATTAGTGATTTATATGACTACATTTTAACAGGAGTGTACATAAACACCATTCCCACCACCAATAGACTGTGCACCATCCCACCTACCCACTACCCCAGGAAATCGAATATCCACCCTCACCCTCAGCACAGGGTTTTTACTTTGGTGCCCTACTCTAGGTCTTTTTTTTTTTTTTTTTTAAACTACAACACTGCTCATCTCTGGTTTATGGTGGTGTGGGGGATTGAACCTGGGACTTTGAAGTCTCAGTCTTGAGTATCTCTTTGCATAACCATTATGCTATCTCCTGCACCATTTTTCTTTTAAGAGAATGATCAGAGCACTGCTCAGTTCTGGCTTATGGTGGGACTGGGGATTGAACCTGGGACCTTAGAGTCTCAGGCATGAAAGTCTTTTGCATGGCCATTATGCTGTCCCACAGCTTAAATAAAATTTTTTTAAATCTGTCAATCTGAGAGGTGCCGGGCAGTAGCACAGCGGGTTAAGCACACATGATGCGGAAGTGCAAGGACCCAAGTAAAGATCCGGTTTAGAGCCCTGGCTCCCCACCTGCAGGGGGGTCGCTTCACAGGCAGTGAAGCAGTTCTGCAAGTGTCTATCTTTCTCTCCCCCTCTCTGTCTTCCCTTCCTCTCTCTACTTCTGTCTTATCTAACAACAATGAGGTCAATAACAACAACAGTAATAATAACTACAACAAAAATAAAACAACAAGCGCAGCAAAAGGGGGAAAAATAAATAAACCCATCAATCTGGTGATAGAGGACCCATGTTCTTATAACTGAAATGAAGTAGCACTGTCACACTTTAACCGAGGATGTCCTCCTCTGCTTTCCTCAAACTCATTTACTTCCTATTTGGGAAGACTAAGACTGCTTCTTTCTTTACAGTTCCTTACTTAGCCTTAGTGGCGATCTGACCTTGTTATGTTAAAACTGGAACAACAGCTGTTGGATTGTTTGTTTCTTTGTTTTTAAATTGAGCCATAGCTAATAAAACAAAGCTCACTAATCTTGAATGTGCAGGCTGGTGATTTACTTACCTACTTGTTGAACCAGTACACACTACTATTTCCATCTCCTCACGCTTCCAATGTGTTTACCTTGCTTATATTAATATTTACTTTAACATCATGATGGCTGTGTAAACATTCACAGTTGAACTTCTTACTGTTCTGTGAGGATTTTTTCCTTTCCTATTCAACTGTTTGTTTTCTCTGAAATTAATACTTTATTGGTTCTGTTCTGCTTCCTTTATATCATACTTTTCCACTAACATGGTTAAACCTCTTAAATGCTTATAAAAAAGATCCTTTTAGGGGGTCAGGCGGTGCAGCGGTTTAAGCTCATGTGGTGCAAAGTGCAAGGACCTGAGTAAGAATCCCGGTTCCAGCCCCCAGCTCCCCAAATGCAGAGGAGTAACTTCATAGGCAGTGAAGCAGGTCTGCAGGTATTTATCTTTCTCTCCCCCTCTCTGTCTTCCCCTTCTCTCTCCATTTCTCTCTGTCTATCCAACAATAAATGACATCAGCCGCAACAAGGCTACAACAAGGGCAACAAAAGGGGGAAAAATGGCCTCCAGGAGCAGTGGATTCATGGTGCAGGCACTGAGCCCCAGCAATAACCCTGTAGGCAAAAAAAAAAAAAAATCATTTTACTGTGTTCAGTGGGGCTAATGTTCCCTTGATATTACACTTTTCAAGAAATGTATCCCAGGCGGTAGCACAGCCGATTAATCTCACTCACGTGGCGCAAAGCACAAGGACAGGCATAAGGATACTGGTTCGAGCTGGCTCCCCACCTGCAGGGGAGCTTCACAGGCAGTGAAGTAGGTCTGCAAGTGTCTATCTTTTTCTCCCCCTCTCTGTCTTCCCCTCCTCTCTCCATTTCTCTCTGTCCTATCCAACAATGGCAACAAAAGGGAATAGATAAATACTTTCTAAAAATTTCTTTAAAAAAAATAATGAGGGGGGGTCGGGTGGTGGTGCAGTGGGTTAAGCGCATGTGGCGCAAAGCGCAGGACCGGCGTGAGGATCTCGGTTCGAGGCCCCGGCTCCCCACCTGCAGGGTAGTCGCTTCACACGTGGTGAAGCAGGTCTGCAGGTGTCTATCTTTCTCTCCCCTTCTCTGTCTTCCCTTCCTCTCTCCATTTCTCTCTGTCCTATCCAACAACGAATTGCGTCAACAAGGGCAATAATAATAACCACAATGAGGCTACAACAAGGGCAACAAAAGGGAGAAAAAAAAATGGCCTCCAGGAGCGGTGGATTCATGGTGCAGGCACCAAGCCCAGCAATAACCCTGGAGGAGGAAAAAAAAAAATAATAATGAGGCAAAAAACAACAATAGCAACACAAGGGAATAAATAAATATTTTTTTAAAAAAGAAATGTATCCTGGTATTTAAAAATATATTTATTTATTTATTCCCTTTTTTTGTTGCCCCTGTTGTTCTTTTATTGTTGTAGTTATTGATGTCATCGTTGTTGGATAGGACAGAGAGAAATGGAGAGAGGAGGGGAAGACAGAGGGGGAAAGACAGATAGACACCTGCAGACCTACTTGACCACCTATGAAGCATCTCCCCTGGAGGTGTGGAGCCGTGGTTCCTTAAGGCGGTCCTTGTACTTTGTGCCACATGCACTTATCTCGCTGCGCTACCACCCAACTCCCCTCTTTAAATTTTTAATATAATTTTTTGGTGATTTAATTGTGACTTAGAAGATTATTTTGAAAGAATTTAAAAAATATTTATTTATTCCCTTTTGTTGCCCTTGTTGTTATTGTTTTCAGATAGTGTTGGGCATTATGCCAGCTCCCCTGCACTGCTTAATGCTGTGGTCTGTTTACATAATCATTATTTTGCCTGAGACCCGCCCTGCCTGCAGGGTATTAGTTAATCCCACTGGTTAAAACCTTCACAACAGCTGCTATGGAAGCTTTCTACCTTCCCAGAGTGCCTTGTTTTCTCCACCCCCTTTCCTAGCCAATCCCGTTCCTGACTTGCCACTTCTATTTTTACCCTATAAAGCCTGCTACTGTTCCTGGTTTCGCCCTCTTTCTTTCTCGTCCCAACCTGGATAAGACCTGGAGGAGGGCTGGCGTGCATAGTGGGAGGCGGCCATTTTGCTAACTCCACGTGGCCTAAACCCTCTGTGCTTACACCAGACTCATCAATAAAAAATTGTATTACCACGCCACCATGAGTTCTTCATCTCTCTCTCAGGCAAAGTTAGCCCACCAGGATAGGACAGAGAGAAATGGAGAGAGGAGGGGAAGACAGAGAGAGGAAGAGAAAGACACCTGCAGACCATCTTTACTGTTTGTGAAATGACTCCCCTGTTAGTGGGGAACCTTGAACTAGGATCCTTAGGTCAGTCCTTGTGCTTTGCGCCACTTGGCGCTTAACCCGCTGTGCTACCGCCTAACTCCTGTGATTTAAAAGACTTTAAAAAAATATTTATTTTTTTATTGCCTTTTGTTGCCCTTTTTTATTGTTGTAGTTATTGTTGTTGTTATTAATGTCATAGTTGTTGGACAGGACAGAAAGAAATGGAGGGGGGGAGACAAAGAGGAGGAGAGAAAGATAGACACCTGCAGACCTGCTTCACTGCCTGTGAATCGACTCCCCTGCAGGCGGGGAGCTGGGGGCTTGAACTGGGATCCTTATGCCGGTCCTTGCACTTTGCGCCAGGTGCTCTTAACCTGCTGTGCTACTGCGCAACTCCCTGATTTAAAAGATTTTTATGGTCCGGGAAGTGGTGCAGTCCACTTAAAATAAAGCATTGGACTCTCAAGCATGAGGTCCTGAGATCACATGTGCTGCTGATGACAGAGTGATGTCTGATTCTTTCTCTAGTCCTATCTTCTTCATGAATAAATAAATAAAACCTGTTTCAAAAAAAGCTTTTAAGATAATACAGGTATAACTGGGGAGACAGCATAATGGTTCTGCAAAAGACTTACATGCCTGAAGCTCTGAGCTCCCAGGTTCAATCCTAAACTAGAGCTGAGCTCTAGTAAAAATCACAATGAGATAAATAGAAATATATATATATTTAATTACGGGGGATAGTTTTACACAGCACCCAATGCCAAAGTTCTGTGCCCCATCCCCTTCTATGCCACCATTATCACCATAGTTTTCATGGTCTTAGAGACAAAACAAAAAAAGTCTTACAGACAACTTGGTTACTTCTTTTCCTCCTCCTAATCCTCCCACTTCCCTTCCCCTCTTTACCCTCCTTCTCTTCCCCTTCCTCTTTCCCTCCTCCTCCTTCACATCCTTCTCCTCCTCTCTCCTTGCTCCCCTACTTCTCTTCCTCCCCCTTCCTTCAGCTCTTCCTCTCCTCCCACTTCCTCACCCTCCTCCTCCCCTTCTCTTCCTCCTGTTGAGGGACAAGGAGTACCAGGATGGTTCAATAGTACCACCCAGAAAACATGAGTGGTTATAGGTGTGGCTTGGAAAGGTGGAGACAGGGCTTGGGTTTTAAAGCAAGATGGCTGGTTTTGAACATGCTCTTTGCTCTCTACCTGGACCATTATCTAAGTGATAATGTGGTTTTTTTTTTTTTTCCTCTTTTTCTCAAGCCCTAACAGATGAATGTTTAGGGAACAAATGCCAGCCTCCCTTTTCCTCCATAACACTCCTCTTACTATTACTGCACCTTTTCTTCCTTTTGCCCCTCCTTCTTCCCTTCCACTTCCCCTTTCCCTTCCCTCTTCCTTCTCCCCCTTCCATTTCTCCTCTCCCCTAGTTACTAGTCTACCAGTCTTCCCTCTACTCCCTTCTTTAAAAAAAAATTTTTTTTTTAATTATCTTTATTTATTGGATAGAGACAGCCAGAAATCAAGAGGAAAGGGGGTGGTAGAGAGGGAGAGACACCTGCAGCCCTATTTCACCATTCATGAAGCTTTCCCCTTGCAGGTGGGGACTGGGGCCTCGAACCCTGGCCCTTGTCCATTGTAATACAAGCACTCAACCAAGTGTGCCACCACCCGACTCCACCCTCTATGCCCTTCCCATTCCCTTTCTTTTCTACTTCCTCCTTCCCCTCTTGCCATTCTTCTTCAAGTTCAACTATTTCAATTCTCTATATTCTACATGTAAATGAAACCACCTCCTTACTTCACTGAGCATAATCACCTCAGTTTTATCCATTCTGTCCTGAAGGACACAGGACCATCTCTTTAATTACAAAGTAGTATTCCATGAAGTATATGTCCCATCCCAGAACTTCTTTGCTTAGCAAGCAACTCTGGCAAGAGTTTATTATCTTTATTTCCTGAGTGTTCTTTTGAAAAACAGTAGAGTCTTAGTGTTTCATGGGTGCAAGATGGTCTCTTATCCTCCTTGGGCAGTAGTAATTAAAGTTCTCTCCTTCCCTCATAGTCTTGCTTTCCTCCAAGTCATTTGTTGTTTGTCTTCTACATTCTTTGTTGGGCATTTTCCATATAAATCTGAAAAATCTGTGCTTGTCTATTAAAACCAATAATTTCTTGGTGAGTGAGCCTTGCACACTGTTAACTTCAGTTTCAGATTATCTGACAAGACCATTGAGTTGAACCACTCTTTTATTTTAGGGTTTTGTGCACAAATGATGTCACTCTTGGGTGGCTAAACTGAGTCATTTTTTAAAAAATATTTTATTTATTTATCCACTGCACCACCTCCTGGACCACAAATATGTTAATTTATTATTGGCTAGAGACAGAGAGAAATTGAGAGGGGAGGAAAAGATAGAGAGGGAGAGAGACAGAGAGACACCTGCAGCCCTGTTTCACCACTCATGAAGCTTTCCCCCTGCAGGTGGGTACCAGGGGCTTGAACCCAGGTCCTTGTGCACTGTAATGTGTACACTTAACCAGGTGTGCCACCACCTGGCCCCCAGTGATTTTTTTTTTTTTTTACAAGGAGAAACAGGAAGAGTGATGAGTAAGAGAGATGTTACATCACTGGTTCATCACCTATGGAGCTCCCCCCACACAAAAACACACACACACTGTTCCTAATGCTCTTATGATGGTAAAGTGGATGTTCTACTGGGTAAACTATATCCCAACCCAAGTCAGGGTGTTCATTATGCTGTGAGAAAGCGAGTTTACCAGAGGCTTTTCTCAGAGCTCTCCATTTTTTTTCAGGTGGCCAGACAGAGGCCACCTGGCTCCTCAGATATTGGGAAACTCCCTCTTGCTAAGCACCCAAGGCCAACTGGCTCTTCAGAAGTTAAGAGATTCCCTCCTGCTGAACGCTCCAAGGACAACTGTTTACAAAGAGTGAGATTACAGAACTCACAAAAGAAAAAACGCCCCTTTGCCCCTCTGCCCCTCTAGATAAGAATGACCATCCTGTTCCTGACCATTATAAAAAGACATGGGTTTAAAGATTCTCTGTCTCTCTCTCCCAGGCAATGAGGCCACTTCTGGCACTCCAGCTTGTGGGGGAGGGCACTCAGCTCTCTTGAGGTCCCTGTGTGTGTCAGTTCCTGTGTCTTTACATGTGTAACTTGTTATAATGTCTATTATATGTGATTGTATGAATAAATCATCTTCCTCTATTTCCTGTGTCGGCCTCAGTTTGTCTCAGTTTGTAATGGGTATGGTCTGAAGCAAAACTTAACAATGCCAGTATCCTTATTTATTTTCTTCTATTGGTCAAGTGAATACCCCAGAAAAGATCTCAATGTCCAGTACTCTGGAATTAGAAAGGAGGTGGAAGATTTGGGATTTCATTGGGTTAGAAATGTTTCCATAAGGAGGTCCAGGAGGTGGTGCAATGGATTAAAGTATTGGACTCTCAAGTATGAGATCCTGAGTTCATTCCCCAGGAGCACATGTACCAGAGTGATGTCTGGTTCTTTCTCTCTCTCCTTCTACCTTTTTCATTAATAAATAAATAAATAAAATATTTAAAAGATAAAGAAATGTTTCCATAAAGGTTCAACTAAAACCACCCTTTGTTTATAGTCCTGGATCCTAATCCCAAATTTGCTGAGTGCCTCCCAGAAAATGATTCTCCCCACCTTATCCCTCTTCTGCCAGGTCATATTATTTTTAGTAGGATCTCACACACATGCAATTGTAGAGAAAGAGGACAAGGAGATATTAATTTTTTTCCTTTTAATTTTCAGATGAGATCAGGTGCATTCAGGGTGTTATGGCTGTAGACTCCTTTTAAAATTTCAGACAGAGATGATCTGGTAGGCAGCACAGTGGATAAAGCATTATACTCTCAAACATCAGGTCCTAAGTTCAATCCCCAGTAGCACAGTGTCAGAATGATGTCTGGTTCTCTTTCTCTCTCTCTCATCTTTCTCATAAATAAAAAGAAACAAAATCTTTAAAATTTCAGACAAAGGAGAGAATGAAACAGAGAGAAAAAGAGATAATTATAGCAACACCTCACAATTCATGAAACATGCTCTAATATGTATAGTAGTTTCTGGGGCTCCAATCTGGGTCCTCCTACATGGCAATGTGTAAATCAGCAATCCCATGAATGCGGGGGTGGGGATGAACACATCATATAACGGAGCTTCCTATGGTGCCATAGAACCGCCCATGTAGTGCTTTCGTTCAAACCTGGGTAGCATCCTTAGCAAGTGAGATAGATAGATAGATAGACAGACATGTAGATAGACAGATAGGTAGATAGATAGATAGATAGATAGATAGATAGATAGATAGATAGATAGATAGATAGATAGATAGATAGATATAGATAGACAGATATGCCAAAGCAATGCTCAACTCTGGCTTCTGGTGGTGCTAGCGACTGGATTTGGGACCTTGGAGACTCAGGCATAAACGTCTTGCCTTTTGCCTTTGCCTTTCCAAGTCTTCACTACTTCAGGATAACTTTCTCAGAAAAAAAGAGAGACTGAATTTCTCTATGATTTCCTCATGATCATGATCAGATTCAGGCCCCCTGTTTTAGGGCATAATAAATTCCATTTCTGGGAATCTGTTAAGAAGAAAGAATAGTAAACACATTTTTTTTTAAGCAATATAATGTCGCTTTATAGCCACACAAAGACCAAGACAGAGCAATTATCCTGTCATAGTCTGAGGGTGCAGAGTGAGCTGGAGCTTGGAGGCCAGCAGCAGCTGCCCTTCCTGTATGTGCTTCTGCCCTGATCTTAATAAATTGGGTGTGGCTGCTTCTTCTGGCAGCCTGCCCAGATGCTACTCTACTTTGGCAGCTTCAGAGAATGAATGAGAGTCTTTCTAGCCAGCCAGAAAACCCCATCCTGTCTGTAGATAACCAGGCCTGTCTGCCTCACTGTCAGGAGTGGCTTGGACACCCTTTGTGGCAGTGATTATTTTCTTTCTTTTTTTTTTTTCTTCTTTTTATTAAGGGGGTTAATGCTTGACAGTGTGTTCATTGACACATTCGTACAATTTTATTATCTACCAGCTTCCCTCCCATCAGAGTTTTCTCCCTCTCTCCCCAGAGTCCTTGTATCCTCAGGCATTAGAGGCTGCTTGCATAACCATTCTGTCATCTCCCTGACCCCCTTCCCAGAGTCCTATGCTGCAGTACACCACGTACAATCCATGGTTCACTTTGTGTTCTCCCTCCCTGTTCCTATTTATTAAGTTCTGCTAACAAGTGAAATCATTTGGTATTCATCATTTTCTTTTTGGTTTATCTCATTCAACATGATGTCCTCAAATTTGATCCAAGAGGATGCAAAGAAGACAAATTCATAATTTTTAACATCTAAGTAGTATTCCACTGTGTATACATATCACTTTTTTTTTTAGCCACTCCTCTGATGTTGAACATCTGGGTTGCATGGTTCTAAAGACTTCCTGCAGGGATTCTGGGTTCTAAAGACTTCCTGAAGGGCTCCCAAGAAGCAAAGCTTCACCTTCTCTCTCTTCTCTCTTGGCCACTGGTGTGAGCTGCTCCAAGTCATAGGAATCATCTTGTGCCCAGGAAGTCCTAAGAGGGATAGCTGAAAACCAGCATGCTAAGGATGGAAAGTAGATGAACAGGAAAAACCAGAGTGCTCTATAGAATTATCACTTTCTTTACCAATTCCTAGAATACTGTCTTTGGTTTCCATGAGTAATGAGTTTGGAGATGAACATTGTTACTGTTATTATTGATATTATCCAATCCTTATAACAATCCTGGCAGTATGTAGCAACATTAGTTTGTTTGTTTCTTTATGGAGACAGAGACAGCAGGGATGGAGAGAGATGAGGGGGAGAAAATCTTTCTTTAATGCAGTGAGATCAGGTTCAAATCTGGGTTGCATATAGACAAAGCAGCATACTATCCAAGTGAGCTATTTCTTATAAAAATATTATAAGGGGCTGGTGGCAGTACAACTATTTGAGCACACACATTATAGTTCTCAAGGACCCGGTTCAAGGCCCCAGTCCTCACCTGCAGGGGTGAAGCTTCATGAATGGTGAAACCATCAGGTGTCTTTCCCTCACTCTTCTCCCATTTATCTCTCTCTCTCTTATTTATCAATGAGAGGGATAGGAAGAGAGAGAGAAAGAGCCAGACATCACTCTGGTACATCTGATGCTGGGGATCAAATTCAGGACCTCATGCTTGAGAGTCCAATGCTTTATCCACTGCATCACCTCCCAGACCACTCTTCTCCTCTTTCTCTCTCAAGATCTCTGTGTCTATCTAAAATAAATAAATAAATAAATAAATCCTGAAAAGATGAACAAACCTATTTATTTTAACCTCTCTCTCTTCCTCTATCTCAAAGATACAGAGAAAAACTAGTTCTGGGGATTAACTTGGGACTTCACAGCCTCAGGCAGGAAAGTCTTTTCAGAAGCATTATGCTATCTCCCTGGCCTTCCAAGTAAGATATTTTTCTGGCCCAAAGATTTATTTGTTACTATATGAGAGAGAGAGAGAGAGAGAGAGAGAGAGAGAGAGAGAGAGAGAGAGAGAGAGGGAGAGAGACTGAGAAACAGATGATACATCTGATACCAGTGTTCGAACTAGGGACTCACACTTTTAAGTCCAGTGCTCTAGCTACTGTGCCACCTACCAGGCTGAAAAATAGTACCAATACCAAATGCATTTCATATGTGAAGAAATCAACTACAATCTGGAATGGAAGCCTGCCACTGACTCCCCCAAGCACAGATCAAGGTCCTTTCCCCTGTGCAGGTACAGCAGAAATTGAAGAAAATACAACATGGAGTGAAATAGATTAATAGGGAAGTGGACAACCAAGTGAGAGTCAGGAGGAAGCAGCCCAGAGGACCAAGCCTGCCTTTCTCTAAGAGATAGCATATTAAGGAAACTGCCTAACTTCTTCTATCAAGACCTGTTTCATTTAGGAGTGGGAGACAGCTCACTGAATAGTACACATGCCTCTCAATTTAGGCTCAAGTCCTGGTAGGTACCACATGGCAGCAGCAAGGGAGCTACCAGTGGAGGAATTATCATGAATAGTAGAGAAGTATTCTGATGATTCTCCTCTCTCTGTCTGAAATAAAAAGAATGAGATAGTAACCTTGGAGGTAGTGCAGTGAATGAAGTCTTAGATTCTCAAGGATGAGGTCCTGAGATTGACCTCCTAGCATTACATGTGCCAGAGTGGTGCTCTTGTCCCTTCTCCCACATTGACAAAAGAAATAAACCTATAGGGGGCTGGATGGTGGCACACCTGGTTAAATGAACATGTTACCACATGCAAGAACCTAGAGGTTTGAGCCCCCACTCCTTGCTTGCAGGGGAGACACCTCACTAGGGTGAAGCAAGTCTCTCTCTCTCTGTCTCCATTCCTCCCTCCTTTCTCAATTTCTGTCTGTCTTATCAAATTAAAAAAGAAAATAGAAAGGAAAACAGCAGCCAAAATCAGTGGATTCAACATCCCTGGTGAAAAAATAAAAGAAAAGAGGGGGTTGAGTGGTAGCACAATGGGTTAAGCACAGGTGGTGCAAATCACAAGGACCAAAGCAAAGATCCAGGTTTGAGCCTTCAGCTCCCCACCTGCAGGGGGGCTGCTTCACAAGTGAAGCAGGTCTGCAGGTGTGTATCTTTCTCTCCCTCTTCTCTGTCTTCCCATTCTCTCTCAATTTCTCTCTGTCCTATCCAGCAACAATAACAATAATAACAGCAAGGGCAACAAAATGCGAAAAAATGGCTTCCAGGAGCAGTGGCTTTGTAGTGCAGGCACCAAGCCCCAGAGATAACTCTGGAGGCAAAAGGAAGGAAAGAAAGAAAGAAAAGACAGGAAGAAAGAAAGGAAGAAAGGAAGGAAGGGAGGTAGGGAAGAAGAGGAGGGAAGAAAGAGAGAGAGAAAGAAAGAAAAGAAAACTACAAAGAATAGGAAATTTGGGGAGCGTGGATAAATAGCATAATGGTTGTGCAAAGAGACTTTCATGCCTGAGGCTCCGAAGTCCCAGGTTCAATCCCCTGCACCACTGATCAGTGCTCTGGGGAAAAAAAAAAAAAAAAAGACTCAAATGAACTAAATACTTCTTTCTTCATGTGTGTCCAGTGTGGGGCAGGGATAATGGTTATACAAAGAGACTCACATGCCAGAGGCCCCAAAGTCTCAGGCTCAATCTCCCACACCACTATGACTTTTTGGAGAGTGGTGTCTCCCAGCTCCAGCTCCTTCTGCGGGATGCATTGGATCGACCTTCTCATGGTGCATCCCGTGAGTACCCATTCATTGGGGAAACTGACGATCCTTCCTAGCCGACTGAATCCACATGGATCCCAGTCACTTTCAAAGCCAGCAACAAGCAGCTCCTGACAGCTTTCAACCTGACGCTGTTGACTGGCTATGGAAGAAGGGCAAATGCTAGAAGAAGAAGCTCCTTCTGCCCGGGGTATCCTGAATATGCTCTTCTCTGCCTGGGCAATGCTTCCTTGTCGTTTAAGACCCAGTTCCCATGTCGTGCTTTCAGTAAAGTCATTCTACATCAGAGTTGACTTCTCTGACAATACCTTCCCCACAAGAATAAATCACTTCCTGTCTGTGCTTCCTCAATCTCAAAGGGTTTTGTATAGCAAGACATTCCTGCATTGTCTCATAGAACTCAAATGTCTCTCCCCCCACCTTTTATGTGTATCTTGTTCCTAGAATGTGAGTCCTGGGAAGTCAGGACTGTTCATTGTTCTTTGTTTTGTCCCTAATATCATTTAGTGTAGAGGTTGGCATATGGGAGCCACTTAGTAAATGTCTGGGGAGTGAATTAGAAAGCACATATAATGAAAGAGTTCACTCTTTTACTCATGAATTAACCCAAGGTTCTTCTATTATAAAATGCCATGATGTGAATATTTCTATTGAGTATGAAATAAGACTAAATATTAGGAAATGGTCTAAATTCTAAATGTAAAATACATACATTAACATATACAAGTAAAATACATGTACAAATATGTTATAACTGTACACATATACATATATCATCATATTTTATAAGGAAAACTTTCTTGATCTTTGTTATTTTCATATTTATATATGTATCATGACCATGTGAAGAATGAAGTGGAAAAAATTAAAAAAGACAAATTCTAATGTCTTTGCTTTGACCGTCTACATAAATCTGTCTGTTTTTGTCCCAAATTATAGGACAACAACTGAGATACTACTTTCTACTGCTAATAATTTATGTGCTGGTTTGATTTCTCAGCCTAACAAATACAAAACAGAATCTGAAGATACTCAGAGAAAGGAGTAACTGAAATACTCAAGAGAATAAAATCTGACTTCCTTATGAAAGGCAAAGCTGGGTCACTTCCACTCAGGTACATTAGAAGTATTTATTGAGTGTCTTCTCTGTGTTCAGTATTAAGTGAGTACCCATTCATTGGGGAAACTGACGATCCTTCCTAACCGACTGAATCCACATGGATCCCAGTCACTTTCAAAGCCAGCAACAAGCAGCTCCTGACAGCTTTCAACCTGACCTGTTGACTGGCTACGGAAGAAGGGCAAATGCTAGAAGAAGAAGAAGTATTAAGTCAGCAAGCAGTGGTCAGTACAAGTACTTACTGCACACTTACCAGATATATATTTGACACTCTTTGAGGAACTAGACATAGAATAATAAAATAAAAGTCCTTGCAGTATGGGGCTTCTATTCTGAAGCATGAGATAGCAAGCACATAAATAAAATACATGGTATATTAGTGTTAAGTGCATTGGGGGGAAAAAGTTGGAGAGCAGTTAGGAAATGTCAGAATGTGGGAAGGAGCCACAGGAAATTAAGTAGAGGGGGTGGGGGGTGGCACACCCTATAGAGTGCCCACATTATTACGCACAAGGACCTGGGATCAAGCCCTCAGTCCCCACCTACGGAGGGGTGCTTCAGGAGCGGTGAAACAATGCTGCAGGTGTCACTTTCTCTCTCTCTCTCTCTCTCTCTCCCTATCTTCTCCTTCCCTCTCAATTTCGCTCTGTCTCTAGAAAAATAAGTATATAAATGATTTTTTTAAAAAAAGGAATGTGAAATAGTTATAGAAGGAAGCATTTGAACAAACTGTTGGAGGTCTTGAATAGAGAATAAGGAAAGAGTGGTTCGGGAGGTGGCACACTGATAAAGCTTTGGACTCTCAAGCATGAGGTCCCGAGTTCGATCCCTGGCAGCACATGTGCCAGAGTGATGTCTGGTTCTTTCTCTATCTTCTTATCTTTCTCATAAATAAAATCTTTTTTTTTAAAGGAGAGAATAAGGAAACAAATGTATGAATCATCACATTTTTTTCTTAAGAGTGCTGTTTAATTTGCACACCACTGGGCTGTGTGACCACCGACACTAATTACAAGTTCTGTCAAACTAGTAGACTATGAAGGAGAGACAGAGAGAGAGAGAGAGAGAGAGAGAGAGAGAGAGAGAGAGAGAGGTCAAGACGGGAACACTGTTTAACTCTGGCTTATGATAGTACTAGAGATTGAACATGGGGCCTTAGAGCTTCAGACATGAAAGTCATTTGTAGAACCATTATCATTATACTGTCTCCCCAGCCCCCGATAAATTGTTTTAGATAGAGGTGGAATTTTTTAACCTGTCTCAGACTTTTTTTAAAAAAAAATATTTTTATTTACTTATTATTGAAGAAAGATAGAGAAATTGAGAGGAATGGGGAGATAGAGAGATACAGAGTCCCCTGCAGCCCTGCTTTACCACTTGTGAAGCTTTCCTTCTGCAGGTGAGGGCCTGGGCCTTGAACCTGGGTCCTTGTGCACTGTAATGTGTGTGCTTAACTAGGTGTGCCACTGCCTGGACCCCTGTCTCAGACTTTTAAGAGCAAACAGAGGCTGGAAGAGATGTTAGATGAGGCCAGGAGGAAAGATGTCACAAACAGAGGTAGTCTCAAGCACAGGAGAACACTGCTTCTCTAGGGGCAAACTGGAGACTTTCCTACTTCATCAGAGAGCTAAGGGAGGAACGCTGGAAAGAGAGAAGCTGCCATAAGCCAGTTGGAGCTGGTCACTAGGCCAGAGAGGCACTGAAAAGCTCCTAAGTCAATTGAGCAGAAAAGAAACAACACAAGTAGTATTTAAATAAAACTAATACAGGGCTGAGCTGGTGGTACCACTGGTAAAGTGCACAACTCACCATGCTCTAGAACCTGGGTTTGTTTCTGGTCCCCACCTGCAGGAGGGAAGCTTCACAAGCCATGGAGCAGTGCTGCAGGTCTCTCTCTCTCTCTTCCCTTCGCTCACTTATTTCCTTCAGTCTCTATCATAAAAATCAATCAATCAATCAATCAGTCAATCAATCAATGAAAAAAATGGCCACTGGGAATGGTGGATTCATTGTGCAGACACTGAGCCCAAGCAATAACTCTGGTGGCAGAAAAAAAAACAAGTTATAGTAAAAAAATAAACAGTAGAACTAATACAGTCAGTCTTCTCAGAATAAGAAGAATCTATTAGTGCTAGGGAGATAGCAATAGTAGTTATACAAAGAGACATTCATGCCTAAGGCATCAAAAGTCCTCGGTTCATTCCCTAGCACTACCATAAACCAATGTTGAGCACTGTTCTGGTAAAATCATCATTATCAAGTAAATATATCTACCAGTAAGGAGCCTACTCAGTCTCATTTGATATACAGACACACAGGTTAGGGTCAGAATTGAAATAGTGAGAAGAATGGCATTTATAAAAGAGTGATTTCCCCCCCCCCTCTTTCATTTTACCTTAGATTAACAGAAGTGTGTCCGATGCCTAAACATACAATATGCAAACCAGGGGGGCTGGTGGTGGCATACCTGATTGAGTGCACATGTTACAATGAGCAAGGACCCAGGTTCAAGTCCCTGGTCTCCAAATGCAGGGGGAAAGCATTGTGAGTGGTGAAGCAGTGCGGTGGGTACCTCTCTCCCTCTCTTTCTCTCTCCATCTCTATCACTTTCTCCTCTCTTTATTTCTGGCTATCTCTATCAAGTAAATAAAGATAATTTAAAATAATAAAGATTCCTTAGGAATGACTCTTGTCTGTAGTTTTATGCTTTTCCATTCTCACAACTGTGGTTTTGTAAAGGAGTGATATTAAAATTTTTTTTTTATCTTTATTTATTTATTGCATAGAGACAGCCAGAAATTGAGAGGGAAGGGGAAGATAGAGAAGGAGAGAGACACCTGCAGTGCTGCTTCACTGTTCACAAAGCTTTTGACTGGAGGCTCAAACTCGGGTCCTTGTGGATTATAACATGTATGCTCAACCAGATGTGCCACCACCCGACCCCCAGGAGTGATGTTTGTAAGAGTAAATTCTAGGCCTTGGTTGATGGTTCAATCTGAAAAGTAAAGAGGAAGAAGAGCTGACAGAATACAGAGTCTAGAGGCGAGTGGATGGTTTCATTATGAGAAGGAGGGCTCCTGGGTCCAGGCAGGGTGATTCTATTCAGGATTTCAGGGCTAGTCAAAGGCTGGAGCCAAGCCCAGCTTTTCTATTTTCCCCACTAGAGTAGTCAAAAGTTTTAAACCTGGCAAGCGAAGCACTAGTGTCACTATGGAAGGAGTGAGTTTATGATTAGCTAGAGGAGACAAGGAGCTTTAGTCTTATATTTGTGGAGTCTGGAGATACGCAGTGGACATAGCTGAGAGGCAGGCAAAACTTCAGTATGAGAGGTGGCTCTGTCCCTCACTGGTTCTGATCTGGGGTGAATTCCTGACCCTTTTTAAACCTCAACTCCACCAGCTGCAAACATGGTTATCATTCATTCATTCATTCATTCATTCATTCATTCATTCATTCATTCTTATAAAGGGCTTGGAAACCTCTTGTATACTAGATGTATTATTAAACTATTTGTTAAATAAAATAGGTAAGCTGCATTGTAAAGAAGGAAGCTGGGGGACCGGGCAGTAGTGCACCTGGTTGAGAGCACATGTTACAATGTGTAAGGACCCAGGTTCGAGGCCCTGGTTCCCATCTGCAGGGGGAAGGCTTTGCGAGTGGGAAAGCAGGTCTCTCCCTCTCTCTCTCTCTCTCCCTCTTTCTCTCTCCTCCCCCTCCCCTCTCAATTTCTCACTGTCTCTATCCAATAAAGAAATAAAGATAATAAAAAATGTTAAAAAGAAGAAGAAGGAGAAGGAGAAGGAGGAGGAGGAGGAGAAGAAGAAGAAGGAGAAGAAGAAAGAAGCTGGCATTTCAGGGAAGTAGGATGTGGGGGTGGGGGAGAGAGCATAATGGTTATGCAAAAAGACTTTTGTGCCTAAAACCCTAAATTCCCAGATTCAATCCCTACTATCACCACCACCATAAACCAGAGCTGAGTAGAGCAACTGGTAAACAAATAGACAACAAAGAAAAAGAAAAAGAAAAAGGAAGGAAGAAAGAAAGAAAAACAGAAGAAGCAGCAGCAGTAGAGGAAGAAAAAGGGAAAACTGGAGAGTCTGGATAACTGACATAATGTCTGTCATAGTCAGTAGAGGAGTTGTATAAAGGGAGAAATAGGATTGAATGACAATAAGATGCAGATGAAGAAAGAGGAAGGTGACATGAAGTCACAGTGTGGAAAGCAATAGGCCTTTCAGAATAGGCTTTGCACAGGGGATCAATGAAGAGAGAAGTAGAAGCAATAGGGAACTGAGAGTGAGAACTGGGAAGAAAAGCACTTGGCTAATTGTGAAGTCTGCCAGCAACCAGCCAATGTATTAACAGCAAGGAGATAAAGTGCAAAAATAGCCAAGTGACTAAATTAGATGGTAACACAGTCCAGGTGTATTGTTTGCTAGCCTGTTGAGGAAATGCGGAGTTCTTTCTAAGCATCAAGAAAAGACCTGGTAGGGGATAATAATGTTGACCCGACCTCATCATTAGGCACCAAACACTAACTTGAATGCAGCAGGAGCTCACTTAACAGGGAGATTTTGAGCTATTCCAAATTGTGTTGTTTTGGGGCTGGTTGGTGGCACACTTGGTAAAGCACACGTTACATACAAATTGTGTTGCTATGAACATAAGTGTACACAGATATTTTTGGATGGGTGTCTTTCTTTCTGTAGGCTATATCCCCAGAAGAGGGATTGCCAGGTCATTGGGCAGGTCCATTTCTAGCCTTCTGAGAGTTCTCCAGACTGTTCTCCACAGGGGTTGGACCAATTTACATTCCTACCTCTCCAACATTAGTTGGTACTATTCTTTCTGACTCTGGAGGAGTACAGGGAAAAGAGGGAGAGGGAGAGGTAGGCTTTCAGGTCCTGGTATTTGATGATAGAAAAGGTACTAAGTTGGAGGTGACAGTGTTCTGCAGACATCTGTCATGGTGAGATATGAAACTGTACCCATGTACCAACAACTATCTGTATGCTATTAACCTCCCAATTAAAAAAAAAAAAGCAAGATTTTGGATTCTTTCATTCCTCCCCTCATCCTCACCGAAGAAATATTTTCTTGATTGCAAAATCTGAAAATGTGAGGTATTCTCATTAAATTTTGTTAAAAATAAAATCATTTGTGCAGAAACCAGTATATTTTTGCTCTATATGAAAGTAGATGTCACATTCAGAAACTCAAAAGTCAAAATGACAGTCTATTGTGTAAATAATGTTCAATGCATTATCTATTTGTTTTCAAGTTTAAATACAGAATTGTTGTCTTGGTATTGTTCTGTCTAAGGGTTTTGTGTTCTTCTTCTTCTAGAGTTTGCCCTTCTTCCGTAGCCAGTCAACAGCGTCAGGTTGAGCCTGATGTAAAGTTTCGAGACCTCCTTTGAATCTGGAGAGGTGGCAGTCATTGACTATGTGGGTCATAGTCTGTCTATAGCCGCAGGGGCAGTTCGGGTCGTCTCTGGCTCCCCAGCGATGGAACATAGCGGTGCACCGGCCATGGCCTGTTCGATAGCGATTGAAGAGGGCCCAATCATAACGTGCTAGGTCAAAGCCGGGTTGACGCTTGCAGGGGTCTGTGATGAGGTGTTTGTTCTTTACCTCAGCTGACTGCCAACTCTGTTTCCAAGAGTCTGGAACAGAGAAGTTCAGAGGGTTTTGTGTTAAGGCAGGGGAGATAACATACTGATTATGCAAAAAGACTTTCTTGCCTGAGGTGCTGAAGTCCCAGATTCAATCCCCAGTAACACCTTAAACCAGAGTTGGATAGTGCTCTGATAATAAATAGGTAAGTAAATAAATAAATTAGATGCTTGTTATCCAGTGTAGTAATTATATCTAGAATTCTGAAAGTCAAACAATTCACATGACAAAAAAAGTTCTCCAGATCTCTTTCTTGTAGGCTATGCAGTATTATACTTAACCAACTTTGTCATATGCTTCAAGGCACTGTTAATTTGGGTAAGGGGTGGTGGTTTACCTAACCAACTGTGAAGAATTCCTACATCCTGGAAGAAAAACTAGAGAAAGGCAGCTCCAGAAATGGACAGCTCCATTCTCTGGTGTTTTACTATTAGGTTGCAAATTTGGCTTGATTGGAACAGTCCTGTTCAATTAATTGTAAATATGACTCACATGTGTGAGCTACTTATGTAATTAGGTAATGTGATTCAAGTATTACTTTATTTTATTTTATTTTATTTTATTTTAATGAAAGAGACACAGAAATATTAGAACACTGCTCAACTCTGTTTTATGGTGGTGTGAAGAATTAAACCTGGGACTTTGGAGCCTCAGGTATGACATCTCTATGTAATCATTATGCTATCACCAGTGACCTTCAGGTCACATTTTAAAGAGAACAACAACAATAACAATCAGGCTTATCCTGGAAGATTGCTCAGTCTTAGGTATGAAAGTCTTTTGCAGAATTATCATGCTATCTCCCCGCACTTATTTATTTTATTTTTAAAGCACAAACTGATACAAGTATCACAGAGAGCTGCAGTACAATGAAACTTATAACTCAGTGCATTATTCCCAATAGCCAGAGTGGAAGCAGCTAAATGCCCATCAACAGATGACTGGATAAAGATGCTATAAGATATTTACTCCATAGAATACTACTTTGCAATCAAAAAAGATGATTTTGCGTTCTTTGAGACAAAATGGATGAAACCGGAGGTAGTTATGCTTAGTGAAATAAGAGATGAAAGACAACTACTACTGCCTGGTCTCACTCATATGTGTAATCTAGAGAACTGATAAACAAACTTGCAAAACAAGTAAATAAAACAGAAGCATAGTGTTTCTAAGATTTTGTGAGAACTTTGGTGGGTATGGTGTGACTTTAAGAAATAGTATAACCCACTATTAATCACGAAAATGGGGTGGGGGGGCAGAGAACACAGGAACTTAAAACACCCCCTTCCTCTATTTTTTCCACTACACATTGAGTCTTTCTTACTTTCTTGTCGGAGTTTGAGTTGGATTCTTAGTATCCATTCTCAGTCTGGAACTAAAATAAACAGGGATGCAACATCTTGAATCACAGAAATGCCGTGTGCAGTATTTTTTCCCCTAGACAAAAGCATCTATCCTCAGGTCGTAAATCATAAATAAATAAATATATATATATATATTTTAATTTAGAGAACTCATATGAGACCGCCTCTGATTAACTCATTCCATTTATTCAACGCACAGGAAAGAATGTTTTTGCTGACTTGTATCCTGGAGTCTTCCGCGGCTCGCTGGCTCTAGCACCACAGCCTGCATTCTCCCGGGATTGCGCAGCACCCTCCCGAAGGGCCGGTGCACAGCAGCCGCCGGCGGGTTCCGGGGCCCGGCCAGGCGCGCGGCGTTGGCGGCGGGAGCCCCCGTGTGGCCCACGGCTCACGGCGGATGGAGCTTCCGGCCTGGCCTCGCGCTCTCGGGGTCGCCGGCCCGCGCAGCCTCCCGCGCGAGCTCAGGGCCCCGGCCGGAGCGCGCCGCCGCTCGCAGCATCCGGAGGGCATTTCCGCGGGCGCCCACACCCTCCGCGCCCGTCGGCCCCTGCGTGCCAGGCCGACCACGCGCTGTCCGGCTCTCCGCCGCGGCCTCCGCGCCGAGCCCGGGCAGCCCCCAGGGGGCAGCGCAGCGCCCCAGGTGGAAACGCGGAAGTCTGCAGCTCTGGCGCCTGACAGCTGAGGAGGGCGTCCCGCTCGGGTCGGGCAGGGGCTGCAGCGGCTCCGCGACGCGCGCGCCCCCCGAGGCCATGGCCACGCTGCCGAGCGCAGAGCGCCGCGCCTTCGCGCTCAAGATCAACAGGTAGGGCGCCCTGCGGGGGAGGGCCGGCGCCCGCACAGCTGCGGGAAGCGCGCTGGGGGTGGGGAGGGCTACCGGGCTGCCCCGCGGCTCCACTCCAAGCAGCCCAGCCCCTAGGAGCCCGCAGCCGTCGGGGTCCCTTCCCCAGCACCCGGGTCTGCACCTCCTTCCCTGCACCGCCGCTTAGGGATTCTGACAGGTGGCCGGCCGGGAGGGGAGCGAGGGCGCGCGGCCGCCACCTTCCAGTCTTCTCCCAGGACCCGGCTGGGAACGGGGTGACTGCGCCTACAGGTTTGCTTCGAGGCAACTTCTTTCATTTCTTTTTTAGATTAAGTTATTTACTGTATAGACAGAGAGAAATCCAAAGGGAAGGGAAGGGGGGAGAGACAGACACCTGCAGCACTATTTCACCAGTTGGGGAGCTCCCCCCCCCCCCCCGTATGTCGGGGGCCAGGGGCTTGAACTTGTGTCCTTGCAAATTGTAACATATGCACCCACTAGCTGTGCCGCCTGGTACTGAGGCAACTGCTTTGAGACCTGGAGTGTCCCAAGCAAGGACGCTTCCCCCTCTCTCCCCTTTTCTCTTTAAAGAAAAAAGAAGTTGGCTTCCTATGGCATTGCTATTTTTATTCCCTGGTACCAAGGAGCCAGGGAGTGGAAAAAGTGATTTTTGAAATTCTCTTGCTTAAGTAAACAAAAAGGAACCGGGCTGTGCACAGGGTTGGCATTTTCAAGTTTATGGCACTCTAACCCTGAGCTGAGGATGTGACTTAAGCACACACTGAAATGGAAGCATATTTGCATCTTAGAAGTGCTCCCCCCCCAAAAAAAAAAGAAGTGCTCCCTTTGCCAGGCAGGGCAAGAGGAGACAGCACAGTGGTTCTGCAAAAGACTTTCAAGCCTGAGGCGCCCCAAGTCTCAGATTTAACCCCCTATGCCACTGTCGTCAGCCAGAGTTGAGCAGTGTGTTCTTCCCCCCCCCCTTTTTTTTTTTTTAATTCTCACCGGAGGTGCTTTAGCTGCAGTTTTTCCTCCACTGAAAAGTGCTGACCAGTATGTGGGAACATTTTTGTCTAGTCCTGAGAAATCTAGACTGTCTGGTTAAAAGATAATATGAAACTCGTCCTGAAGGGTCAACCATTCTTAGTGCTCTGGGATTTGTCGGATTGTGGAGGAGCCTGAGAAAGGCAAGTTCCACAGTTCAACTTTGGAAGGGAGAGTTCCACAGTTCAACTTTGTGGGGAGAGTGTGTGAGGAGGTTTGTAGGACAAGGAGTTAGAAGCCCAAAATAAGGAGGTGGTAAGGACTGGTCAGTAGGGCACTGGGGTTTACCAGTGATTCTGTTTGCACCTGCTGGGTAGCTGTGAACACACATTTCCTCTTACCTTGTGCTTTCTTCACATTTAAAATGACTTTAATTATTGGTGTGTACTGTATATTAATGTCGAAGGCCAAAAGGTGCTAGCCAACGTTCATAAACTAAATCAGGGGCCTCCCTATGGGGCTTTCCCCCACCTTGGATTAAGTTTCTTGATTATCACAGAAGGGGCAATTCATGTGGGGGCTCAGGAATTATTGCCATAGCAACTGTTCTCCTAGCCCTCAGGATTTTCAGTCAGGAACTATGACTCCAACAGAAAGACTTTAGAGTTGGTGGAGTTAATCTGGGCAGAGCAGCGAGAACCTGCAGGAATTTTACAGGTAGTTGTGAAAGCAGTGGTGGTGGATTGGCTTAGCTTGGGTTTTGGGAATAAAGGCACTGGCTGGAATCAGGTTGCAGAGATTAGCCCTGTGCTGGGATCTGTGTGACACTGGGCATGTTGCTTAACTTCTGCAAATGTTAATTTTTTAACATGTCAAATGGGGTTGATCGTAGCCTCTCTGTCTTTCTCTTGCTCTCTTATTATTATTCAGATTTTTATTGGAGGATTAATGGCTTTATAGTCAACAGTAAATACAGTAGTTGGTACATGAGTAACATTTCTCAGTTTTCTCGTAATATAGGCAGTCAACCAGGTGCATCACTGCCTGATCCATTTTATCAGTTTTTTGCGTAACACTCTAACCTCCCACTCAGGTCCTCCACCACCATCACACACCAGGACCTGATACCTCCCCCCACCAGTCCTTTACTTTGGTGTAATACACCAAATATCTTGCTGTCTTTAACCAACATTCAGTTCTTTCTTCTTGCGGTGCCAGGGTTTGAACCTGAGTCCTCAGAGCCTCAAGGTATGAAAGTCTTTTGCATAGCCCTTGTGCTATCTTCCAGCACTATCAACCTCTTAAAACTACTGGGAGGGGGTGGTTAGGTGAAATAATATACAAAGTGCTAGTAGTGACTGACTCCACATAAACATTAACTGAATGCTAGCTGTCAAATGTTGACTAGTCATCATTACCATCATCTTTATCATTGTCATCCATTTCCAACTTTTATGAGTCTCTAAGACAGCAAAGTAAGAAAAGCTGAAGTTGGAGGACTTTCTAGACTGAGACCAATTTGGACTCAGTAGGAAGATGCTAGCCACCAGTCGGAACTGTCTTGAGGTAGATACATACTGTCCCCCATAAGTCTTCTGTTTCTGAGAATGGTGACACAGAACTCTGGTGGTGGGAATGGTGTGGAATTATATCCCTACTATCTTATAATTTTGTAAGTCACTATTGAATCACCAATAATATAAAATATACAATATATATATTTAATATATATATATATATATATAATACAAATTAAAAATATATGTAGCTGTATAAGGACATGCATTTTGAGGCCATACAAACAGGGATGCCAGAACTGGAATTACAAACTGCTCTTCAGGTTGCTCTGAACTGAGATGCTGGATGTTAAGGATGACCTTTCAAAGTAAGCAGGGAGGGGCACATCCAGTGGAGTGTACACATTACCATGAGAGAAGACCTTGGTTCAAGACCCTGGGAAGATTCAGGAGCAGTGCAGCAGGGATGCAGGTATTTCTCCTTTTCTTCTCAGCACTGTGTCCTAGTGATAACCCTGGTGGAAGCAAAGAAAAGAAAAGCAAGGAATTAATTTTTCACTCATTATTTCAGTGGCTGCACTGGCAAATTATTCTGTTTTCTGAACAGTTTTTCATAAGCAAACAAATTGACAAAGTAATGTTTTGTAACTTAAAAGTTGGAAAAGAAACTGTTTTTCCTTGCATGCCTAGCTATATTTTCTTCTTCTTCTTTTTTTAAAAAGTAGATTAATTTACAAAAGACAGCATTGAAAGATGACCACTAGTACATTTTACACATGATTATATTTTTCTACCTTTCTGCCCAGAATAATACAGACTAGCCCTTAAATACATTTGTGGGGGTAGAACCAATGTGCTTCCTATTAAGGAAATATTCAAATATAATCTATTCAGTTTTTTTATTACTATTTGTAAAGGACTCAGTCCTGCCCACGTCAACCTCAGTAAAGAGTGAGGAGGCTAGCTTGCAGGAGAAAAAGAGTGTTTCTACTATTCCTAAATTCTGTGGCTTCCCACAAGTAGCTCTGTCCAGTTTAAGGGTATGTCCTAAGGCCAGGGGGGAACCCAGGAATGCACACCAGTACCAGTCCCCTCAGGAGTATTCTGACTTCGAAAGAAGCCTTTATGTATTTCTATCAGTTGGAAATCACTGTATAGGATAATTTTTGTTTCATTTTGAGCACCATGTATAATTTGTATGACTTGTTAAGGTTAAGCATTTCTTTGGAACCCACAGCTTAAGGATATAAACATGATCCACTGCTATGTTTTTCTGACCTGGATGAAGAACATTTAATTTCTTTTAAGTCTCATCGATTTGTCCTCACTTCAGTTTGATTGTCACTGACTTCCTGTGCATAAAGAAGACATATATTGTCACAGCTTGTAGGTGAGCTTGTAGGGCACCCCCACTGGTGTTAGATAATTGCCTGGTGGGGTTGGAGATAGGAATTGGAATCATTACTAGCTTTCATAAAGTATAAAAATGACTTATAATAGACTGGAAAGTGATTAAATAAAACCCTCACTTCCAAGTGCAGAATAAATATACATCTTGATCAAATATGGAGATAAGGTAAAGAGAACAGAAGTATAGAATGCAGAAAACATTCATTATCCTTTGGACATTCGGAATTAACATTAAAAATAATAATGGCTTATATAATGTTTCCTGTATTACAAATATGGTTATAAATCTATTGATAAAGTAGAAATAGTTACCACTTCTATTTTACAGATGGAGAAACTGAGCACAGAGAAATTATGGAAATTTTCTTTGGTCAAAAACAGCTAATTAAGGGCAAAACTGGCATTCAGCTTTTCCCAGAATTTTCTCACTTAACCTCTATATATGCTGTGTTCTAATTTTATTTTAACTTAGTAATAAAATTAGTAACATTTCTTGACTACTTACTATGCCCAATTTCTGTGATAACAACTTTGCATACTTTCATCATTATAGAAAAGGAGTGAATTATTTGAGCTAAGAATTATCATTATAAAATGATTTTTTTCTGGGTGGTGACATCCAGGAAGTATAAAAACACAACAGGGTTGAATTAAATTTTCATTCCAGAATAACCCCAATAATTGTGGGCAGAGGGGTGGAAAGATGAAAGTATAGAGATCTTCCTAAGTATTTGCTATTTTTATTTGCAAAGATGACATAAGCCCAGCAAGTATATATATTTAAGGGCCAGGGAAGATAACACAGTGGTTATGTGAAAGATTCATGTTTGAGGGTCCAGGTTCTCAGGTTCAGTTCCTTGCATGCCTCGCTGTTTTTTCTTTCTTTTTTCTTTTTTTTTTTAAGTAGATTAATTTACAAAAGCTAGCACTGAAAGATGACCATTAGTACATTTTACACATGATTATATTTTCCTACCTTTCTGCCCAGAAAAATGCAGACTAGCCCGTAAATACATTTGTATTTTTTTTAAAGACAGTACTATAAAATAATGTACAAATGTATGTTTGCAATGCTGTTTTCCTTCCTTCCTTCCTTCCTTCCTTCCTTCCTTCCTTCCTTTCTTTCTTTTTTTCGTTCTTTCATTCTTTCTTCCTTTTACCAGAGAACTGCTCAGCTCTGGCTGTTGGTCCTGGTGCTGGAGACTGAACCTGGGAATTTAGAGCCTCATGCATGAAAGTTGCTTGCAGAGCCACTATGTTGTCTTCCCAATCCAGCAGTTCTGTTCTTTTGTGGAGTGGGGTGTTGGCATTTTCAGGGTTTGCTTCATTTGTTGACTGTGCTCTTCAAGCATTCAAACTCAAAATTTTAATCTTTCACTTTTTTTTCTTCTTGAAAAGCTCCACTTGAACTTCAGGTATCTAGTGGTATTGCAAAAACCTTCTGCCAGGAGAGAGGCTAATGTTTATTCCTCCATGGACCTATGGAAGGAAAATATGATTACATCATGCGGTTACCAAAGGAACCAGGGAGAGCTCAGGGGACCAGGTCTCCCAGATCAACTCCCCACACAGAAGTATGATGGAATGGGATAATAAACACATCTCTTGTCTCCTTCCTCTTGAGGTGGCAGGGTTGGGACCATATTCAGACTTTAAAAAAAGAAAAAAATTCTTTTAGGGTGGGGGTAGATAGCATAATGGTTATGCAAACAGACTCCCATGCATGACACTCCAAAGCCCCAGAATCAATCCCCCACACCACCATAAGCCAAAACTAAGCAGTGCTCTAGAGAAAATAAATAAATAAAAATTTAATTTTAAAGATACTATTTTTTAATTAAACTTTTTTGGCATAATTTTACTGCTCTCAGGTCAACATTTTCATTCAGACAGAAAGAGTTAGAGACATAGAGAGAGATGGAAAGAAACCTCAGCGTGAGAACTTCTCTCAGTGCCATAGAGCCTCCCATATGGTCCTGGGCTTTGATCTGGGGCCCAACATCTGGCAAGACAGATACCCTCTCTGGTGAAATTAATGTTTCTTAATTTCTCTAACCTATTTAATTTCTCTCTCTCACTCTCTCTCTCTCTCTCTCTCTCTCTCTCTCTCTCCCTCTCTCTTTTTCTCTCTTTCTCCAGAGCTCTGCTCAGCTCTGGCTTGTGGTAGTACTGGGGGTTGAATCTGGGACTTCAGAGCTTTGGACATGAAAGTCATTTGCAGAGCCATTATGCTGCCTCCTCAGCCCCTTACTTAATGGTATTTTTAAATTTAAAAAATATGAACAATTTTCCATGTATGCCAATCAGTGTAGATTAACACTATAATTTTTGTAAGCTATAGAAAGTCACACTGTCTGGACATATGATGCTTTATTAAAATAATTTTCTGTTATCAGACATTAAGATAATTTCAGTTTATCACAATAATGTTCTGAGCATGACAGAACCATCTGTCTGGGTTATACATATTTCCATGCTAGTATAAGTACTTTCTTAAAAATAACTACCAGGGTGCAGGGTTAGATAGCATAATGATTATTCAAAGAGACTCTCATGCCTGAGGCTTTGAAGTCCTAGGTTCAATTCCCCACACTACCATAAACCAGAGCTGAGCAAGCAAACAAACAAAACCTAGGTGTCATTTGCTTGCTCCAGAGAAAGAGGCACTTTTCAGTGTCTTGATACACATTTCAAATAGTTTCCCAGAAAAGTTAAAACCATTGACACTCCCACCAGTGACCCTAAAAATGCTCATTTCCTCATATTCATAGTCCTCGGGTTTTATCGTTTCTTTAAATCTTAGTTCAAAAATCTTAGCCCTTCTCTTAAATGTTGTTCACCTCTTCCTGTTTAACTTCTCTCCCAGATCTCTGCCTGACTTCTGGAGTCATTCTTTGGGAGTCAAATAGTTATGCTTCTCTCCTTTTTCCTTTGCCTGTGACATAGCTGAAGACACTGGTCATCACCATCTCCCTTTCTGTTAGTGTTCTGTGAATGGGTGGACTCATGAAAACTGTAGATTGTTCCAACAACTTTGTTCTTTCTTGATTCTGTTTTTGACTCACCAAACTTTTCATTTTTGCTTAGTGATTAAATCCAGTCTGTTCTGTCTTTTTATTTTATCTTATTTTATTTTGGAGTTGGAGCTTTGCAAAATATTTTGAGTGTCCCTAGCAATCTCCTCCTTGGAAGGGGGGGGGGTATAATATATTGTGTCTTGTGCTGCGTTGTATTTTTCCTTTTTTAAAAATTAGTGATTTAATAATGATTAACAAGATTGTAAGATATGTTAGTTTTTTTTTTTTTTTTTTTTTTTACACTTCTCACATTCTTTCTTAGTTTCCCAGCACTAGAGCACAGGACCGACATGTGTGAGGCCCCAGATTCAATTGCTAACCCCACATGTGCCAGAGCTGAGTGATGCTCTAGTTTGTCTCTCTTTACTTAAATCTCTTTCTCAAAGATAAATAAATCTTACTAATAAAACATTTTCTTAAATGTAGATAAATCTTTAAAAAAATTAAATGTAGAAAGTACAGATGATATATATTTTAGGGCCCACTGACCAAAATTAATAGAATTAACATTTAGATTTAGATAATTTTGAATTAAAAAAGAAAAAGGAGAAGAACATAGTATAGCTGCCCAGGAAGTTGTATTGTGGATTAGAGCACCTGATATTCAAGAACGAAATTAGAGTTCTAGCTCCAGCTGTTCATATGCCAGTGTGATGCTGTGGTTCTCTTGCTAATAAATAAGTCTTAAAAAAAATTGCAGCATTACAGTTAAATGCGAAGTTCCCGTTGTTCTGTTTGATCTCCATTCCCATTTTTTCCCCCTCCAAGATTATCACTGGAGCTTAGTGCCTGCACTGTAAATCTACTGCTTCTGGTGGCCATCTTTTTTCTGTTGTTGTTGCTATTGTTGTTATTGTTGTTGTTGCTGCTGTTGTTGTTGTATAGGACAGAGAGAAATTGAGAGAGGAGGAGAAGACAGAGAGGGGGAGAGAAAGATAGACGCCTGCAGACCTGCCTCACTGCTTATGAAGTGACACTCCCTGCAGATGGGGAGCTGGGGGGCTTGAACTAGGATCCTTGTGCAGGTCCCTGTGCTTTGCACTATGTGCGCTTAACCTGGTGTGCCATTGCCCAGCCCCCTCTATCCCATTTTTTTTATATGTTTTGCATTCAACAGTAAATACAATAGTTTGTACATGCATAACATTCCCCAGTTTCCCATATAACAATACAGCCCCCACTAGGTCCTCTATCATCCTTCCTGGACCTGTATTCTCCCCACCCACCCACCTCAGAGTCTTTTACTTTGGTGCGATATGCCAATTCCATTTCAGGTTCTACTTGTGTTTTCTTTTCTGATCTTGTTTTTCAACTTTGGCCTGAGAGTGACATCATCCCATATTCATCCTTCTGTTTCTGACTTATTTCACTTAACATGAATTTTTCAAGGTCCATCCAAGATCGGCTGAAAACGGTGAAGTCACCATTTTTTACAGCTGAGTAGTATTCCATGGTGCATATATACCACAACTAGCTCAGCCACTCATCTGTTGTTGGACACCTGGGTTGCTTTCAGGTTTTGGCTATTACAAATTGTGCTGCCAAGAACATATGTGTACTCAGATCTTTTTGGATGGATGTGTTGGGTTCCTTAGGATATATCCCCAGGAAAGGAATTGCAAGGTCATAGGGTAGGTCCATTTCTAGCCTTCTGAGAGTTCTCCAGACTGTTCTCCACAGAGGATGGACCAATTTACATTCCCACCAGCAGTGTAGGAGGGTTGCTTTGACCCCACACCCTCTCCAGCATTTGCTGATGTTACCTTTTCTGATGTATGACATTCTCACAGGAGTGAAGTGGTATCTTATTGTTGTCTTTATTAGCATTTCTCTGACAATCAGAGACTTGGAGCATTTTTTCATGTGTTTCTCAGCCTTTTGGATCTCTTCTGTGGTGAATATTCTGTCCATGTCCTCCCCCCATTTTTGGATGGGGTTATTTGTTGTCTTGTTGAGTTTGGCAAGCTCTTTATCTATACTGGTTATTAAACTCTTATCTGATGTATGGCATGTAAAGATCTTCTCCCACTCTGTGAGGGGTCTCTTGGTTTGGGTAGTGGTTTCTTTTGCTGTACAGAAGCTTTCTAATTTGATATAGTCCCATAGGTGTATACTTGCCTTAGTCTTCTTTGTAATTGTCCATCCCATTTTTTATTCTCTCATACAGTCATACTGTGTGTGTGCTTATGTCTACATATTCATAAGCATTATAGTGTGTGGCTTTGGGAATAAGCTGACGTCATTAACATTTAAGCAAAGCCTGTTTAATTACATAATATAGTCTGAGTTAAAGATAAGATATGAATGGAGTGATTTTTTTTTTTAGCAGGAGCACGCTGCTCAGCTCTGGTTTATGGTGGTGTTGGGGACTGAACCTGGGACTTCAGTCTCAGGCATGAAAGTCTTTTGCATAATGACTATAGTACCCTTCAGCCTCTTTATGCTTTCTTTACATTACTCATTTCCTAGAATAGCCAGGAAGTTTTCTCAACTTTTTTTCCGTCAAATTTGCCTTGAGATAAGCAACTGAATTGATAACATGTTTATTTTTAAATAACCCAGTTTTCAAAGGACAGAATAAAGATTTTTAGCTCATTGCTTAGGTATTTAAGCAGAGAAAATACATGGAAGAAGGTGTGAGGTTTTCTCATTGTCTTTATTTATTTATTTTTTAATTCTTTAATTTTTTTATTATCTTCATTTATTTATTGGATAGAGATAGCCAGAAATTGAGAGGGTCGGGGTGATAGCGAGGGAAAGACAGAGAGACAACCGCAGCACTGCTTCACCACTCACAAAGCTTTCTCCCCTGCAGGTGGGGCCTGGGGGCTTGAACCTGGGTCCTTGTGCATTGTGACAAGTGCACTCAACCAGGTGAGCTACCACCTAACCCCTCACAGTGTTTATATAGTCATCTTGGCCTTAGAATAACTGAGTGGGAGGCTGGATTCTCTCCTATTTGCTGACTGAGTAGTCTTATTGCATCATACCTGAAATTAGACTGACTGGAATGAATGGTTCTAGGTAGGAATGCTTTTACTCAAACCTCTGCTTTGCCTTGAGGGTAACACTCAATACAGAAAACACTTTCTTGAGGTAATCGAGCTTACTGTACTGAGTTCTGCTGTGCATTGTAAGCACTTAAGAGAAGTTGGGTTATCAGCAAGAAGTTATACACAAGGGTTCCTGGGCTCCTTCAAGAGGAGACACTGATTTGCTTAAACGGCAGATATGCACTTGATTGACAGCCAACTTTCTCTTAGGCTGGTAGAAGGCCTCAGGTTCAAAGTCTGCTAACAATGGGCTGTATCCTGCTATTAAATATGCATCTGAAGGCAGTGATGGCTGTTTTTTCTCTGTGGCAGCAAGATTTTCATTGCCCTGATGAAATTCTGGCTGGTTTCCCTTACTTGTGTTTTACCTGTTTACTCCAAATCACTACCCATTCTCACATTATCCTGTTAGAAGCAGTATTCAGTTTACCTAGCATAACTTGTTGTTGATCTAATAGTTTCATTCAACTCAGCAAGTAAATTTTTTAATGCCTTTGCCTTTTCTGAGGTATCTTTAAAAACAGGCAAAAATGGGGGAGTCAAGCAGTAACGCAGCGGGTTAAGTGCACGTGGTGCAAAGCACAAGGACTGGAGTAAGGATCCCGGTTCGAGCCCCTGGGTCCCCATCTGCAGGGGAGTCGCTTCATAAGTGGTGAAGCAGGTCTGCAGGTGTCTCTCTCTCCCCCTCTCTGTCTTCCTTTCCTCTCTCCATTTCTCTCTGTCCTATCCAACAATGACAACATCAATAACAACAACAATAAAAAACAGCAAGGGCAACAAAAGGGAAAATAAATAAATAAATATAAAAAATTAAAAAAAAAAAAGCAAAATTGAAAACAAACCAGGATTTGTCCATAGAGTCTAGCTAGCGCAGGGTGGCAGTGGGGGGGGGGGGAGAATTCAGCTGGCATGATTAGTTAACAAGAAGAAAACAGAGGAGCTGGTGTTTGTGTGGTGAGGTGAGGGTTAAGAGAAGGAGTATTGACAGAATTCCAGGGAGAAGAGTTGTAGCAGCCTGGAATGCTTGAGGAAGTGAGGCTTCAGCCCAATCCTGAAGGATGGGGAGGTAAGAGGTAGATGGAACTAATAAGATGGGAATAAGCACTAACAAGGTGCAGAATGAGTGAAGGGGTTTGTGGGGAAGGGGTGAGGAGGGAACTGTAGTTATCTCCATGTGAGATCCAGAGTTAAAATGGGTAATGACACAGGAAAGAAAAAGAGTTGTAACTTCAGACATTTCAAAAGAAGTCATCAGGACTTGGAAAGCAGCTAACTATGTATGTATTCATTATCTCAATTCTTACATATTGATTGTAGCCCACTATGTCTTGAGTACTGAGGAGAGAGCGGTGAATGAGACAATCTTGCTCTAAAAAAAAAAAAAAGAAAAGAAAAAAAAGTAATGTTTCAGTGGAGAGACAATACAGAAATAAGCCAGGAAACAAAAATAAACAATTATTTCATAAAATCAGTGCTATGCAGAGAATGTAACAGGACTGCATGGGGCATTCCTAAGAAGGTAACTTCTGGGTCAAGTAGTGGAAATATCAGGGGTCATGCTTGGGCAGGAATAAGTCTGAAGAGTTGGAAGAAAAAAGGAAAAGGCTTTGTGTCTGAAGTGGAGTGAATGAAGGGGAAAGTGGTAGAGATGAAGGAAAACAGTCTGTAGAAGCCAAATCATAAAAAAAAAAAAAGCCTTCTAGGGGGCTGGGTGGTAGTGCAGCGGGTTAAGCACACATGGTGTGAAGTGCAAGGACTGGCGGCTTAAGATATCCCTGTTCTAGCCCCCGGCGCCCCACCTGCAAAGGGGGGGGATCATTTCACAAGTGCTGAAGCAGATCTGCAGGTGTCTATCTTTCTCTCTCTCTCTGTCTTCCCTTCCTTTCTAGATTTCTCTCTGTCCTGTCCAACAATGACAGCAATAACAACACAATAATAACAACAACAACAATGATAAAAGACAAGGGCAACAAAAGGGAAAAAATGGCCTCCAGGAGCAGTGGACTCTTAGTGCAGTCACTAATCCCTAGCACTGCAAAAACGGTATCATCTGTTTTCCATCTACACCATGCCTCGGCCTCGCATGAGCTTAATGTGCAGCTTGACAATACGAGAATCCGGCATGAAGCCCAGCCAGTCTATCTTGGCGTTAATCTCGATCGCACTCTGTCATTTCACAAACATCTCATAAAAACTGCAGCAAAGGTGGGCGCGAGGAATAACATCATTGCAAGACTGGCCAGCTCCTCATGGGGCGCGAGCGCTTCCACACTACGATCATCATCTCTGGCATTATGCTATTCCACTGCAGAATTCTGTGCCCCAGTATGGTTCCGTAGCCCCCATGTCCACTTGGTCGATTCCAAATTATATTCCTCCATGAGGATAATTTCTGGAACCATCCGTTCCACCCCGGTTCCATGGCTGCCAGTTCTTAGTAACATCGCCCCGCCAGATATTCGTCTGGATGCGGCATCATCTAAGTTCATTTCCCACGTCTACGCTCGACCGGACCTGCCAATATACGCGGGTATCTTCGCCCACCCTGTCCAACGCTTGACGTCTCGTCACCCAATCTGGTCCCCTACGCCTACACTGAACTTCTCTGTTCCAGACTCTTGGAAACAGAGTTGGCAGTCAGCTGAGGTAAAGAACAAACACCTCATCACAGACCCCTGCAAGCATCAACCAGGCTTTGACCTAGCACGTTATGATTGGGCCCTCCTCAATCGCTATCGAACAGGCCATGGCCAGTGCGCCGCTATGTTGCATCGCTGGGGAGCCAGAGACGACCCGAACTGCCCCTGCGGCTACAGACAGACTATGACCCACATAGTCAACGACTGCCACCTCTCCAGATTCAAAGGAGGTCTCGAAACTTTACATCAGGCTCAACCTGACGCTGTTGACTGGCTACGGAAGAAGGGCAAACACTAGAAGAAGAAGAAGTACAGGCACTGAGCCCCAGCAGTAACCCCGGAGGGAAAAAAAAAAGCCTTTTAAGTCATGCAAGCAGTTTAAATGTCATACTAGAGGTGTCAGGAAGGTTTGGGAAGCAGAGACATAATATGTGTTTAAAAGATCATTCTGACAGGGACAGGTGGTGGCACGTCTGGTTAAGCACTCACATTACAGTGTGTAAGGACCCAAGTTCAAGCCCCTGGTCCCCACTTGCAGGGGGAAAGCTTCATGAGTGGTAAACAGGTCTTCAGGTGTCTCTCTGCGTTTCCCTCTATCTCTCCCTCCCCTTTTGATTTCTTTCTGTCTTTATTCAGTAATAAATAAATACATTTTAAAAAAGGATGATTCTGACCACTAAATAGAGAAGCCAAAAGAAGAAACACTGCAAGCCAGTTGGAAGGTGCTACCCTGTTCAGGAGAAAGACGGTAGTGGTGGGGCTAGAGAGCAGGGCATGGGGCCTTCATCTTAGGGATGGACTTTGGGAGTTAGGTTGTTGGGTTAGCTGTGAGGTAGGGGCAGGGGGAGAAAAAGAGAAATCGATGTTTCTATGGTTGATTTACTGGGTGATGTTGGTGCTTTTAACAGAGTTTAATTTGGTACACATTAAGTCTAAGATAAAGATGAGAAATTCTAACAGATTACCTAATGTGCAGTTTTATTTAAGATTCTGAGACTCAGAAAAGTAGTCAAGAGTTGGATATTTAGATTTGTACGTTATTTCTTTAAAAAAATTTTACTATCTATTTATTTATTGGATAGAGACAGAAATCGAATGGCAAGTGGGACATGGAGAGGAAGAGACCTATAGCACGGCTTCACCACTCGTGGAGCTTTCCTCCTGCAGGTGGGGACCTGGGGCTCGAATCTGGGTCCTTGCAACATGTAATTTGTACATTATTTAAAAAAAAATCAAACAAAATAGAAGCAAGCATATTGTTTGTAATACTTAAGAAACTATGGTGGTTATCTGTGTGAGTTGGGAGGATGGGGATCCAGAACTTTAGTGGTGGTGTAGTGTGGAACTATATATTGTAATCTTACAATCTTGTAACAAACTATTAATGACAAAAAATTTAAAAAATCTGTAAGTTATTATCAGGTAGGTGATTTGTTAAATTTAAAATGTATTTACTTAGGGTAGGAGAGGTAGCATAATGGTTATGCACGAAACTTCATGCTTGAGGCTCCAAGTTTCCAAGTTCAGTCCCCTGCACCACTAAAAACAACTGAACAGTGCTCTGCTCTGGTCTAAAAAAAAAAGATATATATATTTGCCACCGGGGTTATCAGTGAGACTTGGTGCCTGCAGAATGCCACCATTTCTGGTGGACACTTTTTTTTTTTTATAAAGGATTAGTAGTTGGAAGAAACAAAACAGGGAAAAAGAATCAAACAGGAGAGACAGCTGCAGCACTGCAGCGCTGTTTCACTGCCTGTGAAGCTTCTTCCCTGCAGGTGGGGACCAGGGACTTAAACCAAGGTCTTTTTACATGATAACATGTATATAGGTGATATTTTTAAATAATGGAGGAAAAGGACATATTGGAATTACCTTGATAGGCTTTTTCTTAGTAGCCATAAATCACATACATGGTACAGTATGAATTTTTAAAAATATTATTTTACTTATTTATTCTGGATAGAGACAGAGAGGATTTTAGAAGGGAGGGGGACAGAGAGGGAAAGAGACAGAGAGACACCTGCAGACCTGCTTCACAGCTTGTGAAGTGACTCCCCTGCAGGTGGGGAGCCGGGGGCTGGAGCCGGGATCTTTATGCCGGTCCTTGCGCTTTGCGCCACCTACACTTAACCCACTGCGCTACTGCCTGACTCCCCAGTATGAATTTTATAATAATATAGATCTCCATATCAAGACAGTATAACAGAGTGAGGGTCAAAAGGATATATGCAACTGGGTATTGGAATTATTGGTGATTTTTCTTTAGTTGTAGGCAGGGTTGTATATGTACATGTATTTTCCATGTTTTCTTTAAATACTGCATTTGAATTAATGAAAGTAATATTTATGAAAGAAATTTCATATTTTCATTCTGGGAAAATTGATAAGGGTATTCATGGAAAGATAGTTTTGTACTTTTCTGACAGAGTTTCTGTTACAGAGAATGTAGCAGACTGCACATTTCTGTATGTATTTCTCTCCTTCCCTATGAGATGATTTTTACTTTTATCCTTGTTGGAAGTGTGAAGTGTTAAGAGCAGGTCTGGCATTAGTCATGTCATTTCTTTCCTGGCTCTAGACAAGGTGGAACACTTCACATAGGCTGATAAAGGCAATAGAGACAATTAGTAACAGACTGTAGATATGATCCCTAAAAGCTTAGTCTTAGGACAATAAAGACAATTAGCACAGAGCCACAGTCACTCTCCCAAAGCTTTTGTTTTTATAAGCCACCTAGAGTTTTGGATTATTTGTTACTGCAGCAGAATTGAGCCTACTCTGACTATTATAGATGAGCATGAAATGTACAACATCTCTATTGGGCAGCTTGAGATCTAGGCTTGTGGCTTGAATGATAAATCAGAATTAACAGTAATCCACTAGGAAGCCATCACTGAAATGGGGTGGGAATTGAAGAATGAATCCAGCTGTACAGTGGAGAGAGAAAAGGGAGAGACCCAGGGGGGAAAATCACTGCCACTCTACAAAAAAGTAGAAGAAGAATTTGGCTAAGATACAAGCAGTTGGGATACAGTCCATAAAGGGAGCTAACAGTGCAGTGAGAGAGTTTGATGCCAAATTATGAGGACATGAGCCAATAGATTAGCCTTGAAGATGGTCAGTGTAAACCTCTGAGACAGCAGTTTTAGTCACACTGTGGGGAAGGAAGTCAGATTTCACAGGGTTATGGAGGGAGTCAATGCAGAGGAAATAGAGGAAGCTGGTGGAGACCACTCCTTTGAAAGTTTGGATGAGGCCGGAGAGAAGTAGGATAGTGGTAACCAGAGGTTCTAACAAGGTTATGACTTTTGCACAGATGGTCTGATTTTAGAAACAGAGAGCATGAGTTATTCCTACAAATTTTACCCATAGATAAAAACTGTTCAGAATAACCCAATACTGCCAAATAGAACAACTTTGCTTTTTTTTTTTTTTTTACTAGCAATAAACTACTGACAATAAGCAGGACATTCCTTTAAAAAAAAGATTTAAAACATTTATTTTTATTTATTTTTTAATTTCCACCAGCGTTGTTGCTGGGGCTTGATGCCACACTACAAATTCACTGCTCCTGGTGGCCATTTTTTTCCCTACTTTTTTCTTTAATTAAATAGAACATAGAGAAATTGAGGAGGGGAGGATAGGGAGAGGGATAGAAAGACACCTGCAGACCTGCTTCACCACTTATGAGGTGTCCCCTTGTGCGTGTGTGTGTGGGGGGGGGACGGGGGAACAGGAGCTTGAACCCAGGTCCTTGTGCTTAGTAATATGTGTGCTGAACTAGGTGCACCATTGCCCAGCCCTGAAATTTAAAACATGTAAAAAAAATTACTGGCTAGTGGACCGGGAGGTGGCATAGTGGATAAAGCATTGGATTATCAAGCATGAGATCCTGAGTTCAATCCCCGGCAGCACATGTGCCAGAGTGATGTCTGATTCTTTCTCTCTCTCCTATCTTTCTCATGAATGAAATAAAATCTTAAAATTTATTGGATAGAGAAAGAGAAATTGAGAGGGAAGGGGGAGGTAGAAAGGGAGAGAGAAAGAGAGACACTTGCATCACAGTTTCACTATTCATGAAGCTTCTCCCCTGCAGTTGGAGACTAGGGGCTTGAAACTGGAGAGACAGAAGAGGAGATGTCTGGGCAAAGGTTATGCAAAGAACCCTTATGCCTGAGACGCCAAAGTCCCAGGTTCAATCCCCACACCACCATTAAACCAGAGCTGAGTAGTACTCTGGTAAAAAGGAAAGAAAAGAGAGGAGAGGAGCGGAAGGGAGGAGAGATGAGGGGAGGAGAGGGGAGGAGAGGGGAGAAGAGAGAAGAAAGGAGAAGAGAGGAGAAGAGAAGAGAAGAAAAGAAACATCACAGAAGCTTTCCCTTTGTGTGGTGCTTTCATGGTGTGGCCAGGGATTTGAACCTGGGTCATTGTGCATAGTAATGTACTCTGCCACATAGTACTCTGCCAGCTGCCCAGGAGACTTCAACATCAACTTCAACTTCACTGGTATTGCTATGGATTACCTTTTAAAATGTGAGAATCCTTTCTATGTCATTATCTTTAAATTTTAAAGTACAAAATAAATGATAGGAAACAGTGAGAATTATACTGTTGCAGTCATATTTTTTGCTGTTTAACAAATCATCTTTTGTGAGTTGAATTAAATCCCCACCAAAAGATTCCTAAGTCCCAGTACTTGTGAGTAACATCTTGCTTTGGAAATAGGGTTTTTCCAATACTATCAAGTTAAATTGAGATCATTACTGGATTAAGGTGGGCCCCAAATCCAATTATTGATCCTTATAAGAAAGGACAGAGATGAACTGGAGAGGTAACTCACCTGGGATGGGGCATACTTTGCCATGGGCATGGCTGCTGGTGGGAAAGGAGATATTGGGAAGTGCTGTCTTGTAGAGTGTGAGGAGGCTCTATTACTGTGGTGTCTCTTCCTCTTTCTTTTCTCCCCCCTTCTTTGTATCTATCTGAATGGAAAGGTGACCTGGAGTGGTAAAATTATGTATGTATGAAGGTAGGCTCTGCCAAAACAACGAGAGAGATAGAGAGATAGAGAGAGAGAGAGAGGAGAGAAGAAGAAGGAGGAGGAGGAGAGGGAGAGGGAGAGGGAGAGGCCCTCAGATGTTACAAAGAAGGCCATAGAGGGGTTGGGCTGTAGCACAGAGGGTTAAGCGCACATGGTGCAAAACTGGTGTAAACATCCTGGCTCCTCACCTGCAGGGGGGGGGGTCACTTCACAGGTGGTGAAGCAGATCTGCCGGTGTCTGTCTTACTTTACCCTCTTTGTCTTCCCCTCCTTTCTCCATTTCTTTCTGTCCTATCTGGCAACAACGACACCAATAACAACAATAATAATAACCACAACAATGATAAAAACAAGAAGATCAACAAGAAGGAAAATAAGTAAATAAATAAAATATTTTTTTTAAAAAAGACCATGTGCTGTCAGAGACAGATTGAATTTATGTCACCATAAAGCAACAAATGCCAAGGCCTATCAGCCACCACTATCAGCTGAAGCAAGGAAGGATTATTCCATAGAGCCTTTAAGTCAACATGAGCTTACTCGTACCTTGACTTGACTTTGAACTTCTGGCCTCCAGAACAGTGAGGGAAGGAATATTTGTTGTTTCAGACACTTGATGTGTGGTCATTTGTAATGGTGTCCATAGGAAACTAAAACATGACCCAGAGTTTAGTGACTTACTTATATTGAAATTTGTATGTGTGTGGGAGGGGTAGGGGTGGGCAGCTGAGGAAACAACACAATGGTTCTGAAAAAAACTTTCATGCCTAAGGCCTTGAGACCCCAGATTCAATCCTTGGCACCACCATGAACCAGAGCTGAGAAGTGCTCTGGTCTTTTTTTCAGTATCTCTCATTAAGATAAAGTAAATAAGAGAGAGAGATAGACAGACAGACAGACACACACACACACACAGAGAGAGAGAGAGAGAGTGAGAGAGAGAGAGATAGTCACCAGAGCATCACTGACCTATGTAGTGCTGGAGATTGAACCTGTGACCTCATTCTTAGAAATCCTGTGCTTTTCCAGTGAGCTATTTCCCTGGCTGACAGAAGAACTTTATAATTACTCTTGGTTTTGAGGACTGGTGGTGAGGTTGTGCTCTTTCAGCAGTTCTCCTGCTGGTTTTCTTGGGACTTCGATTGAACTTGGACCATCTACCATGACCTCACTCCCAAGCCCAGGGCCTTGGTGCAGCCCTGCCAGCTGGACTTTTCCCCTCTTCAAGTGTGCTCTCAGATTTCAGTCGCCTCGCTTTTCTTCTGTACATGTTGGAGGGAATTTTCTGAGAGGCTGAAAGTGGAAGCTGAAACTTGTTGTGGATCCTCCTTGAGGTTCATACTGGAACTCATACGTGGTCCTTCCTCCACATTGTTCAAAGGAGGGCATGAGGCAGCCTCACATCAAGGCACAGGGAAGGAGACTCAACCTCTTGACAGGAGAAGCTGATAAATATCTGGCCATTTCAATCTATGACAGTGCCTGTCAATGAAAGCAGTCGTCTCCTGTTTCCCATTTTTGAATGTTGAGATCTAGGTTTTGTGACTGCTTACTAAGATCACTATGCCCATTTCACTGGCAGAGAAACTAAGAGGACACTAGATGGACTCTTCAAAGTTACCAAGTGAGTCATGTTGTGTGAGAAACTTTCGAATCTGTGAGAGACAGCTCTGTTTCTGAGGGAGTGAAACATAGCCCTGCCTGGAGGCAGGTGAATAAACGTATTAACTTCTTAGGTTTCTTTGAAATCCCATAATTACATTTATGGGCCAGATTGCAAGCTGTCTGGTCTAGGGATGAAGAAGCAACTTGAGGATGTCAGGGAGAGAAGGTGCTGAAAAACATTCCCATGTGTCTTATTTTATTTTTTTACCAGCGCACTGCTCAGCTCTGGTTTATGGTGGTGAGGGGGATTGAACCTGGGACTTTGGAGCCTCAGGCATGAGAGTCTGTTTGTATAAAGATTATGCTATCTACCCCTGCTCCTTACCATGTGTCTTTTAAAGGAGGAAGATTGAGATCAAATTAAATGGCCAGGAAAAGAGCTAAGGAACCTTTTATCTCCAGGAGTTAGCAAATGGACTTAGAATTCAGAGACTGCTGTGGTCCATTGCATGGATTTGGGAGAATTAAAGGGTGTTTATGAAAAGGATAGAGCAGGAAAGCACAGAGACCAGACTGCTAGCAAGATGTATGCTATGCGCTGTCTTAGAAAGATATCCTTTGTTTACATTTATTTTGATAGAGACAGAGAGAAATTGAGAAGGGGGAAGAGAGAGGGCAAGAAGAGAGGCACTTGCAGTACTGCTTCATCACTTATGAAGCCCCTCCCCCCCCGCAGATGGGGACTGAAGGCTTGAACCTGGGCCCTTGTGCATGATAACATGTGTGCTCTATAGGGTGTGCTACTGCCTGGTCCCCAAAAGATATATTTTTTTCTGTCAACTTGGACTGCTTTTAGCTGTTGCTAGGGACAACACAACTAACTAGTGAATTGAACAAATTAGCAAGCTGTTTATTTTCCACACATAACAAGAATTCCTGTAATTGGCAATACCAGTGTGTTGTGAGAGCTCCTTATACCACTTCACTGCTGGGTTTTTGTGTCTTCATGTTTCACCCTCCACCACTGCTGTACCCTTCAAGTTCACAGAACGGCATCCCAACTAGTCATTGAACCAATACTGAGGACAGGAAAATGAAGGAAATGAATGAAGTATGCCAGATCAATTTGTCCTACTTCAAGCAACTTTTTCTACAAACTCGCACAATGATTTATTTCATTGGTCTGGTCTGTGTCACTTCGCCTACAAGGGAGATTAGAAAAATGTCATTTTTACTAGCTCAGAAAATTGCCACTTTCAGGAAAAACTAAGGTTGAGGGCTAGCAAAATAACTCATTTGGATAGTGCACTATTTTGTGCTGTGCTGTGTGTGTGTGTGTGTGTGTGTAAGAGAGAGAGAGAGAGAGAAAGAGAGAGAGACTGACTCAAGTCCCATCTAGGTCCCCAACACCTTGAATGGAACTTTGGTGCTGTGGTTCCTTCCCCTTCATCTCTCTGTCTCTCTGAAAAAGCCTAAGCCTGGAGCAGTGAAGCCCTGGAGCAGACATATACTTTTTTTTTTTAAAGAAAAAATGAGGGTGAGTAGAAAAGTAAGGGGTACTGGGTGTTGAAATGCATCTAGTGAGTTCCTCCATAAACTCAAGCAATTGCTGTATGCATGACTTAGTGACGAAACTCTCATGGTGCATCACTGCATCTGTCCTTTTTACTACCTGTCACAGAATCGAGTCCATTTAACCCAGGACCCTGACCCAATGAGGAGGGTTCTTAAGATCTAGTGTTCCTAGGGGTCCTGGAGCATGTTAGTGGGAAAGGACCTAAGTTGGGGTAAGAGCTTTTCAGACACTTATCATGATGAGGAGAGAAATTGGACCCCTGTGTCAACAACTGTACTGTAAACCATTAACCCCCCCAATAAAATAGTAAGAGGAAAAATGATACAGTGTTAATCAAGGCAAATGAGCTTTTCTTTTTAAAAAACAGTTATAGCCCAATTTAAAAAATCTTTTTTAAAAAGACTTTATTTATGAGAAAGGAGAGAGAGAAGGAACTAGACATCACTCTGGTATATGTGCTACTGGGGATTGAACTTGGGACCTCATGTTTGAGAGTCCAGTGTTTTATCCACTGCACCATCTTCTGGACCACACAAATGAGCTTGTATAAAAAATTGTCCCCAAAAATCTCAGTGGATTAAACCAACAAAAATTTATGTTAGGGGGTTGGGTAGTAGTGCAGTGGGTTAAGTGCCCATGGCACAAAGCCCAAGGACTGGCGAAAGAATCCTGGTTCAACCTGCAGGGGGTCGCTTCACAAGCAGTGAAGCAGGTCTGCAGGTATCTGCCTTTCTCTGCCCCACTCTGTCTCCCCTCCTCTCTCGACTTCTCTCTGTCCTCTCCAACAACAATAACAATAATAATAACAACAACAAGGGAAACAAAATGGGAAAAATGGCCTCCAGGAGCAGTGGATTCATAGTGCAGGCACCGAGCCCCAGCAATAACCCTGGAGGCAAACAAATAAACAAACAAAAAACTTATGTTAAGGTGCTGGGTGATGGCACATCAGGTTGGGCACATATGTTACAGTACCCTGGTTCAAACTCCTGCTCCCCACCTGCAGGGGAAACTTCATAAGCAGTGAAGCAGTGTTGCAGCCCTCTCTCTCCTCTCTCTCTCTCTCTTTCTTTCTCTCTTTTTCTTCCCTTTCCCTACCACTTTCACTCTGTATCTATAACAAAATAAATCAATAAAAATATAAAAGAGCTTATTTTATATCATGTTGTAATGCCTACTTGGTGGCTCTCCTGTAAGCACTGACTTGGGGACCTCAGTTGCTTCTACCTTAAGGTTCTGCCCTCACATATTGTAGATGCTCTGAAAAGAACATTAAAAGTAAAGTAAACAAGGACAAGGACCATCACAGACAACCTAAAATATGATTTGAACTCATTTTACAGAAGCAGAACTTGTTTTTTTATTTTATTTATTTTATTTTTTATTTAAGAAAGGATTAATTAACAAAACCATAGGGTAGGAGGGGTACAATTCCACACAATTCCCACCAGCCAATCTCCATTTCCCACCCCCTCCCCTGATAGCTTTCCCATTCTCTATCCCTCTGGGAGCATGGACCCAGGGTCATTGTGGCTTGCAGAAGGTAGAAGGTCTGGCTTCTGTAATTGCTTCCCCGCTGAACATGGGCGTTGACTGGTCGGTCCATACTCCCAGTCTGCCTCTCTCTTTCCCTAGTAGGGTGGGTCTCTGGGGAAGCTGAGCTCCAGGACACATTGGTGGGGTCTTCAATCCAGGGAAGCCTGGCCAGCATACTGGTGGCATCTGGAACCTGGTGATTGAAAAGAGAGTTAACATACGAAGCCAAACAAATTGTTGAGCAATCATGGACCCAAAGCTTGGAATAGTGGAGAGGAAGTCTTAGGGAGGTACTCACTACAAACTCTAGTGTACTTCTGCTTTCAGGTATGTATTTTGTAGCAGTTTATGGATACGTGTGAACATAAGCTCTCTCTCACAGAAACTGGTTTATATCTAGGTTTTGGGACTTTGTTAGAAAGTGAACCACCTGAGATGAAATTGGAGTGTACTATAAAAGGAAAGGTCTCACCCGAGTACTGAAGCTGAAGGGTTGTCATTCCACACGTGAAGTCTCTGGACACAGTCTGAGGTGAAGCATGTTGAGGTTGCAGTCGTTGCGTTGGTTAGGTTGTGATCGGCGGATGCAATATTATTTGGTATGGATTGGGAGATTCATATGGGAAAGTGGGCCCTATCCAAGGGTTCCAGGACTAGGGGAAGTAGGGGCTCTATAGTGGAGATGTGAGGTTCCTGCTGCCTTAGGGTTCAAAAAGACAATCGATAGTTAATGTTATCATCACATTATTTGGTAATTGGGTTAACTTTGAAAAGTCCTTTTGTTAGGGTTTGCTGTACAGTATCCAGTATCTTGTATATAGCTGTGCTATTGGTTGCTTCTAATCTACTTGGTCTAGGCTTTTGAGAGAGTCTGCATATCAAATACACAGCCTATATATTAAAAAGATTCAGTTTGTGTTTTGAAAAACTTTGAGGCATACAATTGATTTTCCCCCCTCTCATATTAATTAACTACTGATTTATATGTCTACATTTTGCTAGGAGTGTACATAAACACCATTCCCACCACCAAAAGACTGTGACCCATCCCTCCCACCCATGTTGTTAAAGCATACAACACACCCACTCCCACCACCCACTGGCCCAGGAAGCTACATGTCTCCCCCTCACCACAGGGTTTTTACTTTGGTGCCCTACTTACAATTTGATCAGGTCCTGCTTTTAGTTTCCCTTTCAGATCTTCTTAGTCAACTTCTGTTGATGAGTGGGATCATCCCATACTCATCTTTATCTTTCTGACTTAGCTCACTTAACATAATTCCTTCTAGCTCTGTCCAAGATGGGTCAGAGAAGGTGGATTCATTGTTCTTGATAGCTGCATAGTATTCCATTGCGTATATATACCACAGCTTTCTCAGCCACTCATCTGTTGTTGGGCACCTGGATTGCTTCCAGGTTTTAGCTATTATGAATTGTGCTGCTATGAACATAGGAGTTCACACCTCTTTTTGGTTGGGTGTTATGGAGTCCTTGGGGTATAACCCCAGGAGAAGAATTACTGGATCATATGGAAGGTCCATGTCTAGCCTTCCGAGAGTTTTCCAGACTGCTCTTCACAGAGGCTGTACCAATTTACATTCCCACCAGCAATGTAAAAGGGTTCCTCTGTCCCCACAACCTCTCTAGCATTTGTTGCTGCAGTCCTTTTTGATGTATGCCATTCTTACAGGAGTGGGTGGTATCTTAGTGTTGTCTTAATTTGCATTTCTCTGACAATCAGTGACCTAGAGCAGTTTTTCATATGTTTGTTAGCCTTTTGGATCTCCTCTGAGGTGAATGTTTTGTTCATATCCTCTGCCCATTTTTGGATGGGGTCATTTGCTTTTTTGGTGCTAAGTTTGCTGAGCTCTTTATATATTTTGGTGATTAGTTTCTTGTCTGATGTCTGGTATGTGAAGATCTTCTCCCATTCTGTGAGGGGTCTCTCTGTTTGTTTAATAGTTTCTTTGGATGTGCAGAAGCTTTTCAATTTGATGTAGTCCCATTGGTTTGTTTCTGCTTTAGTCTTCCTTGCAATTGGGTTTGATTCATCAAAGATGTCCTTGAGGTGTAGGTGGGAAAGTGTTTTACCAATGTTTTCCTCTAAGTATTTGATTGTTTCTGGTCTGACATCTAGGTCTTTGATCCATTTGGAGTTGATTTTTGTTTCTGGTGAGATAAAGTGGTTCAATTTCATTCTTCTGCATGTTACAACCCAGTTTTCCCAGCACCATTTATTGAAGAGAACCTCCTTTTTCCATTTAATCCTTTGGGCCCCCTTATCAAAGATAAGATGTCCATAGGTGTGGGGATCGGCAGATGCAATATTATTTGATATGGATTGGGAGTGGCATGCGGGAAAGTGGGCCCTATCCAATGGTTCCAGGACTGGGGGAAGTAGAGGCTCTATAGTGGAGATGTGAGGTTCCTGCTGTCTTAGGGTTCAAAAAGACAATCAATAGTTAATGTTATCATCACATTATTTGGTAATTGGGTTAACTTTGAAAAGTCCTTTTGTTAGGGTTTGTTGTACAGTAGTACCCAGTATCTTGTATATAGCTGTGCTATTGGTTGCTTCTGATCTACTTGGTCTAGGCTTTTGCGAGAGTCTGCATATCAATTACACAGCCTATATATTAAAAAGATTCAGTTTGTGTTTTGAAAAACTTCGAGACATACAATTAATTTTCCCCCCTCTCATATTAATTAACTAGTGATTTATATGACTACATTTTACTAGGAGTGTACATAAACACCATTCCCACCACCAAAAGACTGTGACCCATCCCTCCCACCCACTCCCACCCCCCACTGGCCCAGGAAGCTACATGTCTCCCCCTCACCACAGGGTTTTTACTTTGGTGCCCTACTTACAATTTGATCAGGTCCTGCTTTTAGTTTCCCTTTCAGATCTTCTTAGTCAACTTCTGTTGATGAGTGGGATCATCCCATACTCATCTTTATCTTTCTGACTTAGCTCACTTAACATAATTCCTTCTAGCTCTGTCCAAGATGGGTCAGAGAAGGTGGGTTCATTGTTCTTGATAGCTGTATAGTAAGAAGCAGAACTTGTATTCAGAGTTGACAAAGCCTGTTTCCCTAACAGCCCCCCAATGTGCGCGCGCACACTCACACACACACACACACACACACACACACACACACACACACACACACACCACATACACCACATACACCACATACACACACAAACACACTACACACTTCTCCTCCATCTGATAAGTAAATTTGTAAGGACAGAGATATATACAGGTTGAAGGGAAATTTAGGCCTCAAATTCCCCACTGGTATTTTCTGAATACTGATAGAGATGGTAGATGCATGCTGGTGCCATTTCCCAAAAGTGATTTATGGGAAATCCTGGCAGTTATGAAAAACTAAAAAGAAACTTAGTAGAAGCACATAGGTAATTTGTGTGAAGTGATCCCCAGGAATATTTATATTAGAGGTGGAAAAGAAAAGAAATGCTGAAGAAGTAGAGACATTGAGGGGAAGAGGTGATTAATCTTGAAAAGCAGCAACTACAGTTAGATTGGAGACCTTCAGAGATGTCTCCTATCCTAGAATTTAAAATGGTTTATTTTTTAAAGTTTTTTTTCTTTATTTGGATTAATGGTTTACAGTTGACAGTAAAATACAGTAGTTTGAACATGTATAACATTTCTCAGTTTTCCACATAACAGTCTGACCCCTCACTGGATCCTCCTCTATAAAATGGCTTATTTCTTCATCTTCTTCTCCTCCTCCTCCTTTTGTTTTTTGCCTCCAGGGTTATCATTGGAACTTAGTGCCTCTACAAGGGGTTCTTACGCTGGTTCTTGCGCTTTGTGCCATGTGCATTTAACCCACTGCTTTACCTCCTGGCCCCAAAATGACTTATTCTAAATTCTAATTTCTAAATTCTTTGAATTATGTAGACACTACCTCAATTTGAAATAGACTTGAGTATTTAACTTACATCAGGGTTCAAATGCCCATTTAACCACTTTCTAACCAAACTTGAGCAAGTAACTTAGTTTCTCTGGGCTTCAGTTTCCTTATCAGTTAAATAAAAAGATAATATTATCTTTCATAGGATTGCTATGAGGACAAAGTGAAGCTATATGGAGATCACTTACTATGTATGTGTTTAATAAATTTTGGGTTGTTGGACAAGTCATGACATATTTTTCTGTTTTCCTGTGCAAAAAGGCATGACTTTCTGACAACTCAATATAATTTATCTTTCCTATTAGTATTTGGAAAGTGGAAAGTGACTTGGTGTTAAGTTATTGGATTCTCACTTGAGATTAAGACCTTAACAGATCCTCTAGTTCATATGAAAAGAAAAGGTAGGCATGCATTTTAAAGTGTTTTGCTTTCTTTTCTTTTCTCTTCTTTTATTTTCTTTTTCTTCTTTTAAAAAATTATTTATTTATTTATGAGAAAGACAGGTGGAAAGAAAGAAAGAAAGAACCAGACATCATTCTGGTACATGTGTTATTGGGGATCTCATGGTTGAGAATCTAATGCTTTATCCACTGAGCCACCTCCCAGACCATCTGCTTTATTTTCTGAGCAAAATTATGTAGCTGCTTCATCATGGAGAAGGGCAGCTTGAACCTCCATATCATGTGGTTCTGATGATTCAGGTTTTCTTTTACCTCTTCTCAGACACAATCTGCAGTACTTTAGAAGTCTCCTCTCCCTCTCCTCCCTCCCAATTCCATTTCCCTCCCCTCCCCTTCCCTCCCTGGCCCTCCCCTTCCCTTCCCACTCCTTTTCTCTCCTCCCCTACCCTCCCCTATCTTCATCTTTTCTTTACCAGAGCATTGTCAGCTCTGATTTCTTGTGGTTGGTGCTGGGGATTGAACCTAGGATCTTAGTCTTGAGCAGGAAAGTCTTCTTTTATATAACCATTATACTGTCTCCCTGACTCAGGACTTTAAATTTATAGATTTCATCTTTTCTGGTCTCAGTTTCTTCAAGCTGGAGTTACCTTAGATTATCTCTTAAATTCCTTTCAAAGTTAACCAAGACTTATGTTTGGTCTTATATGAAGAATTTTCCTACCAGATTCACTCTTAACAGTGGCTTCCAGACCCCAGCCTGTCCCTGAAAGGAAATTTTGGACCCAAACCTATGAGTAATGATAGCAATTTGACTGGGGACTTTTTTTTTTTTTTTTTAGCTGCTTTACTGAGACAAAATGCAAAGATAACTGAATAATTTACAGTCTGTGAGAGGGAAGAACATAAAATAGAAGAAACTGAGAAATAAGTGGTATATTTCTTGTGTACCAGAAGGGAAGAGATAAATACAATGATCTCTGGAGCTGGTATCTACATGTTAATTTCTGCATTTGTTGAGTACATACTGTCTCTGAGTGTATCACCTTGTGTAGTTCTAACAGCCCAAAAGGTTAAGTATATTCCTACTATCCTAAGGATGTGTGGTTTTAGAAACGGAGATCAAGGTTATGCAATTTCTGTAAGGATATAGGTAGTAAAGGCCAGTTCTGGCTGAGACCAGACCTAAGATCTTAAACATTTTCTTGTTTTTGCTAACCCTTGCTGCCAACATGTCTCCTTCCTTGCTGAAATAAGTCTTCTTCATGGTCTTGCCATAGAACTTGTTGAGATTATTTTTTCTATATGCTGTAATATGTTTGCTTTCGCCACAGATGGTTCGGATTAACTTTCAAGAGGGGTAGACCGTGTCCACTTTAAACATTACTAGAGGTAACTTTACAGCATTTGAAAATCCTTCAATGTTATCTTTTCATCATGGCTTGCATTCAGTCTTATGTCCCCTCCCTTTTTTTCTATCTTTCCATTAGAGTAGGCCAAATGGACTTTGGGTTTCTGTGAAACTAGCTGTGAACAAAGAAGAATTTTCAAACTAAAGATTCTAACTTTTCCTTTCACCACATAATAAAAACATACAGTTTTGACACATTTTTGCATAGAGGAACATGAAAAATACATCATGATTTTTTTCTGACAGCTCAATAGAAGTCATTCCCTAGAAAAACAGCCCAGCCTCTAGAGGGTTAGTCATATCAGTAGTAGAAGGCATGAGATCTGATTTTCAAATGGTAGAGAGAATGTTCGGGATTCTGGGGTCAGGGTGTGTGTGTCCGCCATTTCTGTCTTTCTGGATAACAAATATGTTTGCCTCCACATTTAGCCCCTTCAGTCTAGCCCAAAGTCCCACCCTTCTATGCTGCTAAGATTATGAACCATCCTGAAAACCCACATTGTGGTGACTGTTGTGTTAGTTCCTGGGAAAGACATCAGAATGAGGAGAAGCTCTGACTTAGCTGTTGGTCAGACTTGGATTCTAGACTCCCTGACAGTTCAGTCTCTACTGGCTGAAATCTTTTTCCTTTTATATTAAGATTCCCAGAGTGCCCCAATTTGGAAAACTGTTATGAACCTGATTTCAGTTTTATGTTTTCCTTTCCTACTTAGCCTTCCCCTTAGGGCGCAAGTGAATCCAGATGAAATGGAGTGTGTGTGTGTGTGTTTCTATGTATATCCTTGTCCAAATCTAGGTAACTCTGCCAGGGCATTTCATTTCATTCACTAGAAAAGTATGTCAGGAAGAGACTTCTGGAGGTGGGGCTACAAGCAGCAGCAGATCTGTTTCTCTCCTCTCCTTCCCTCCCCTCCCCTCCCCTCCCCTCCCCTCCCCTCCCCTCCCCTCCTCTCCTCTCCACTCCCGGATCAACTAGGAATACCAAAGGAAACCACCTGGGATCCAAACGAGACAGGACTAGAACGACTTCAGGAACCCACCAAATCACCAGTGAGTACAAACACATGAGGCTGGTTGACAGAGAGGAGCCTAGGGAGATATTAAGTGGCTGGTAACAGTCCGGCAGTTTATCAGAGACACAACCTCCAGTCTGTTCCACCAACAAGGGGACAGCTGAAGGGAGGAGAGGACTTCCCAGAGACTCACCAAGTGCAACTCTGAGTCTCCATTTCTACTGCCCTCAGAATCTGGAGCAGTGGCAGGGAGGGACAGTGATTCCATTTCTACTGCCCTCAGAATCTGGAGCAGTGGCAGGGAGTTAGTGATTAAGCTAAGAAGCCTACTTATAGTTTAGAAACCCTCAGGCTTCCACAGCCTACAGGGGAAAAAAAGCACAAAAGAGGCTTTTAAGCCACTGAGCTCCAAATCAGGGATTAAAATACTATTGAAACAACTGTTAACTTCCACCACTGTGAACCCTTTAGTTACTTTACTTAGACACAAATCAATCCAGGCAATAGTGATCAGTAATTTGAAAATTACTGAGAGAGGGAACTCATAACATAATATATAAAATGGTTAAACCAACAAGAAGAAATATTGGAGAAATGAACCAGGACAAGAGTCCAGCTAAAAGCCCCCCAAAGGGTGAAACACAAAATAATGAAGTCAACATACAAACACTAGCTAAGGAAATAAAGGAGTGAGTAAAGAGTTTGAAAGAATTGTAATTAGAAATACAGGAACAACAAATGAGAAAATGGAAGAAAACACTAATTATCTCAAGGTTATTAGAGAGCTGAAAGGTGAAATAGCTGAGCTAAGAACACAACTAGCTGAACAAGCTAAAAGATTATCAGAACAGGGTAACAAAATAGATGAACTCCAGAAAACAGTAGATGGGAGAGAGAATAGAATCAATGAGGCTGAAGACAGAATTAGCAACATCAAAATGAATTGCAGCCAACTAAAAAAGAAGTAAGAGATCTCAAAAATAGATTAAGAGATACAGAAAACAACAACAGAGTCCTATGGGATGACTTCAAAAGAAACAATGTACACATTATTGGCTTACCAGAGAAAGAAAGAGAGGGAGGGGAAGAAAGCATTCTTCAGGACATAATAGCTGAAAACTTCTCTAGTTTAGACAATATCAAAGACATAAAGGTTCAAGAATCCCAGAGGGTCCCAAACAGAATTAACCCAGACTTAAAGACACCAAGACACATAATCTTTAGAATGGAAAGGAATAAGGATAAAGAAAGGATCCTGAAGGTTGCAAGAGAGAAACAGAGTCACCTACAGAGGAAAACCCATACGATTAGTAGCAGACTTCTCCACACAAACACTACAGGCCAGAAGAGAATGGCAAGATATCTATCGAGTGCTCAATGAGAAAGACTTTCAACCAAGACTACTGTGTCCTGCTAGACTGTCATTCAGACTAGATGAAGGCATCAAAACATTCTCAGAGAAGCAACAGTTGAAAGAATCAACTATCACCAAGCCTGCCCTGATAGAAGTTCTGAAAGTTCTCCTATACACAGTCATACCACCATAAATAGGCCACATATCAGAACACTCTAAAACTCTACAAGAATGGTGTTAAAATATCTTCAATCTTTGATATCAGTCAATATCAATGGCCTGAATTCACCTAATAAAAGGCACAGAGTAGGAAGATGGATCAGAAAATACAACCCAACAATATGCTGTCTACAGGAAACCTACCTAACTCAACAAGACAAACACAGACTCAAAGTAAAAGGATGGAAAACTATCATACAAGCCAATGGCTCACAGAAAAGGGCAGGAACAGCTATTCTCATATCTGACACGATAGACTTTAAAATAGATAAGATTAAAAAAGATAGGAATGGATACTACTTAATGCTCAGTGGATCAGTCAATCAAGAGGACTTAACAATTATTAACATCTGTGCACCCAATGAGAAGCCATCTAAATACATCAAAAGTCTACTGAAAGAGCTACATCAATATATTAACAGCAACAAAGTCATAGTAGGGGACTTCAACACCCACTCTCTCAACTTGACAGATCATCCAGGCACAAAATCAATAAAGCATAAGGGAGCTAAATGAAGAGATAGATAAACTAGAACTATTGGACATTTTCAGAGTCATTCATCTCAAGAAACTGGAATACACATTTTACACAAGTCCACATGGGTCATTCTCAAGGATAGACCATATGTTAGGCCACAAAGAGAGCATCAGCAAATTCAAGAGCGTTGAAATCATACTAAGCATCTTCTCAGACCACAGTGGAATTAAACTAACAACAATCAACAAAACATTAGTAAGTGTCATAAAATGTGGAAGCTCAACAGTACACTACTTAACAACTACTGTGTCAAAGAGGAAAATGAGAGTTCAGTGAAAATGAAGACACAAGGTGTCAAAATATTTGGGGCATAGCTAAGGCAATACTGAGAGGGAAGTTCATAGCCATACATGCACACATTAGGAAACAAGAAAAAGCACAAATAAACAGCCTCATTGCACATCTTAAAGACCTAGAAGAGGAAGAACAAAGAAACACTAAAGCAACCAGGACAGAAATCACTAAAGTTAGGGAAGAAATCAATAACATTGAAAATAAGAAAACCATGCAAAAGATCAACGAAAATAAATGTTGGTTCTTCGAAAGAGTGAACAAATTCAACAACCCTTTAACCAGACTCACAAAACAAAAAGGGAGAAGACCCAAATAAATCGGATAGTAAATGAAAGAGGAGATATCATAACAGACACCGCAGAAATTCAACATATCATGCGAGGCTTCTATGAACAACTATATGCCACCAAGCTAGAGAACCTGGAAGAAATGGACGGTTTCCTAGATACCTACAAACTTCCAAAACTAAGTAAAGAGGAAGTAGATAACATGAAAAGGCCCATCCATCACAGGTAATGAAATTGAAATAGTTATCAAAAATCTTCCCAAAAATAAAAGTCCTGGACCAGATGGTTTTACAAATGAATTCTACAAACCTTTAAAGGCGAACTAATACTTCTACTTTTAAAAGTCTTCCAGAAGGTTGAAGACACTGGAATACTCCCTGCCAGCTTCTATGAAGCCAACATCACTCTGATACCAAAAGCAGACAGGGACACAACCAAAAAAGAAAACTACAGACCAATATCTCTGATGTACATAGATGAGAAAATATTGAACAAAATTCTAACTAAACGGATACAGCAGTATATCAAAAAGATTGTTCATCATGACCAAGTGGGGTTTATCCCAGGCATGCAAAGTTGGTTTAATAAATATAAAAATCAATCAACGTGATCCACCACATCAACAAAAGCAAGACCAAAAACCATGTGGTCATATCAACAGATGCAGCCTTTGACAAAATACAACATCCCTTTATGATCAAAACACTACAAATAATGGGAATAGATGGAAAATTCCTGAAGACTCTCTATATAGTAAATCTACGGCCAACATCATACTCAATGGTGAAAACCTGGAAGCATTACCCCTCAGATCAGGTACTAGACAGGGCTGCCCACTATCACTATTACTAGTCAACATAGTGTTGGAAGTTCTTGCCATAGCAATCAGGCAGGAGCAAGGAATTAAAGGGATACAGATTGGAAGAGAAGAAGTCAAACTCTCCCTATTTGCAGATGACATGATAGTATATGTAGAAAAACCTAAGGAATCCAGCAAGAAGCTTTTGTAAATCATCAGGCAATACAGTAAGGTGTCAGGCTACAAAATTAACATTGAAAAGTCCGTGGCATTCCTCTATGCAAACACTGTTAGAAGAAATTGAAACCCAGAAATCAATTCCTTTTACTATAGCAACAAAAACAATAAAATATCTAGGAGTAAACCTAACCAAAGAAGTGAAAGACTTGTATACTGAAAATTATGAGTCACTACTCAAGGAAATTGAAAAAGACACAAAGAAGTGGAAAGATATTATGTGTTCATGGGTTGGAACAGTTAACATCATCAAAATGAATATATTACCCAGAGCCATCTACAAGATCCCAACCACATTTTTTAGGAAAATAGAACAAATGCTACAAATGTTTATCTGGAACCAGAAAAGACCTAGAATTGCCAAAATAGTCTTGAGAAAAAAGAACAGAACCAGAGGCATCACATTCCCAGTTCTCAAATTGTATTATAGGGCCATTGTCACTAAAACTACTTGGTACTGGAACATGAATAGACATACTGACCAGTGGAATAGAATTGAGAGCCCAAAAGTAAGCCCCCACACCTATGGACATCTAATCTTTGACAAAGGTGCCCAGACTATTAAATGGGGAAAGCAGAGTATCTTCAACAAATGGTTTTGTAAAAAATGGGTTGAAACATGCAGAAGAATGAAACTGAACCACTATATTTCACCAAATACAAAAGTCAATTCCAAGTGCATTAAGGACTTGGATGTTGGACCAGAAACTATCAGATACTTACAGGAAAATATTGGCAGAACTCTTTTCCGCATAAATTTTAAAGACATTTTCAATGAAATGAATCCAATTACAAAGAAGACTAAGGCAAGCATAAACCTATGGGACTACATAAAATTGAAAAGCTTCTGTACAGCTAAAGAAACTACTACCTAAACCAAGAGACCCCTCACAGAGTGGGAGAAGATCTTTACATGCATCAGACAAGAGGCTAATAACCAGAATATATAAAGAACTTGCAAATCTCAACAACAAGACAACAAATAACCCCATCCAAAAATGGGGGGAGGACATGGACAGAATATTCACCACAGAAGAGATCCAAAAGGCTGAGAAACACATGAAAAAATGCTCCAAATCTTTGATTGTCAGAGAAATGCAAATAAAGACAACAATGAGATATCACTTCACTCCTGTGAGAATGTCATACATCAGAAAAGGTAACATCAGCAAATGCTAGAGAGGTTGTGGGTTCTAAGCAACCCTCCTACACTGCTGGTGGGAATGTCAATTGGTCTAACCTCTGTGGAGAACAGTCTGGAGAACTCTCCGAAGGCTAGAAATGGACCTACCCTATGACCCTGCAATTCCTCTCCTGGGGATATATCCTAAGGAACTCAACACATCCATCCAAAAAGATCTGTGTACACATATGTTCTTGGCAGCACAATTTGTAATAGCCAAAACCTGGAAGCAACCCAGGTGTCCAACAACAGATGAGTGGCTGAGCAAGTTGTGGTATATATACACAATGGAATACTACTCAGCTATAAAAAATGGTGACTTCACTGTTTTCAGCCGATCTTGGATGGACCTTGAAAAATTCATGTTAAGTGAAATAAGCCAGAAACAGAAGGATGAATATGGGATGATCTCACTCTCAGGCCGAAGTTGAAAAACAAGATCAGAAAAGAAAACACAAGTAGAACTTGAACTGGAATTGGTGTATTGCACCAAAATAAAAGACACTGGGGTGGGTGGGTGGGAAGAATACAGATCTAAGAAGGATGGCAGACGACCTGGTAGGGATTGTATTATTATATGGAAAACTGGGAAAACTGGGAAATGTTATGCATATACAAACTATTGTATTTACTATGAATGCAAAACATTAATTCCCCAATAAAGAAATTGAAAAAAAAGAAAAAGTTTGTCAATGCAAAGTACCCCATTGGTCAATAGTCTCTCTTTCCCTCCATAACTCTATTATATATCTTCAAAAATAATCTCTTGTCCCTGTACCTCTGAAGTCTTATTAACTTGGGGTGGGGCTAGATAACATAATGGTCACACAAAGTGACTCTCATGCTGAGACTCCAGCCAGAGCTGAGTAGTGCTCTGGTAAAAAAAAAAAAAAAAAAAAAGGCATGTTAACTCAGCCTTTAACATTAGCTTGCATAGTTTTTTTTTTTTTTTTTACCACAATTCCAAGGAGGAAATGTACTTTCATGTCTCTTTACTGTTATCTCTCTTATATACTCATTACCAGCTAAGATGAAAGTTTCAAGAAACCATAATCAGCTTGTATTATTTCCAGGGCACCTTTTCTTCTTCTAGCGTTTGCACCTTTACCCATTCATATCATGGTCCAGTCTTTTCTGTGATACTGTATTTAAGAAAAATCCTGGTCACAGCCCAGTACGTTAATCTGAGATTAGATTTTTAGTAAGTCAGATTCCCTCTTTTATATACACAGAACACTTTTCTACTTCTTTCCAACATTTATCATAATTTGTAATTCTCAGTCTATATGATTTTTTACTAAAGTTTACCCTTCTCACCTGCCCCTTACTGAAAGTTATTTTATTTTATTTATTTTTATTTATTTATTTTACCAGAGCAGTGCTTAGTTCTGGATGATGTTGGTGCTGGGAACTGAACTTGGGAACTTTGGTGCCTCAGGTATGAAAGGCTTTTTGCATAATCATTATGCTGTCTCCCCAGCTGAATGGAAACTTTTGAAGGATATGTTTTGCTCACCTTTGGATATTTAAAGTTTAGCTTTAAGTCTGAATGATTCCACTGCTCCTAGTGGACAGTTTTTTCTTCTTTTTTATTTTTAAAAATGTTTTATTTATCTGTTCATGAGAAAGATAGGAGGAGAGAGAGAAGCAGATATCACTTTGGTATATGTGTTAATGGAGATTGAATTCAGGACCTCATCCTTGAAAGTCCAATGCTTTATCCACTGTGCCACCTCCTGGACCACTAGTGGACAATTTTTCCCTTTAATTAAAAAAATTAATTATATTCATTTATTTATTCGATAGAGACAGTCAGAAATTGAGAGGGTAGGGGAGATAGAGAAGGAGAGAGACAGACACCTGCCATCATCACTTGCAAAGTTTTTCTCCTGCAGGTGGGGACCAGGGGTTTGAACCTGGGTCTTTGCACATTGTAATGTGTGCTCAACTGGGTGTGCCACCACCCACCCCTTCCCTTTCATTTTTCCAACAGAAAGAGATAGAGAGTCAAAGGAGAGAGACTACAGCATTGATCCCATATGGTTCTGGGAGGCTGGGACCTGAGTCCTCATGCATGGTAAAGTGTGAACTTGAACAAGTGAGCTATGTCCCACTTGCCACCACACTTGTAAAGTCTAATGTTTGCTCTCAGCTATGAAGGGTTGAAGTTCAACTTTATTGGAGATGCTGCCCCTTAAAACCCTATTGCATCTCTTTTCTAACCCATCTGTCAGCCATCATGTCAGATGGGCCAGTATGTTTTGAAGGAGGCTGATTGCTGACTTGCCAAGTTAAGGTGGTCAGTGCTTTCCTCCATGAAAATTGGTGGAAGAGATCCCTGGGGGGTCAGGCAGACTGATGGAAATCACAGCTCACTTGGATTTTCTGAGTGCTAACCACTGGGTTGCCTGCTTCAGGAGAATTTATCACTTTGACTCACCTACCTCCTCAGGTTGCTTCTCTGGTTCCTGAAGCCCCAGGTTCCTAACTCTTCACTCCTCTCCATGGCTACACCACTTCTGTGTGACCTGAAATTCTTATTCAGATCTGGTCTCCAAGGGCTGGATATCAAAATGTCTTTCTTCTTCTCCCTCACCCATGTTCTGAATCAGCCGTCAGCAGCTCTGTCCTCCAGTATGAAATGTTATGTGACTGGTGCACACTTAGTGGGTGTTTGCTCAGACAGATAGTTGCATTTTTACTGAGATACAAGCTGCTCTTACCCAGCTCTTACCTCAGGCTTGCTGTCTGAGGAAGCAGAACTCGGAGAAGTGGGGACTTACCAGAAACATAATGATTTTATAAGAGGGCATCTGTGGTCTGAAATTGTCACTTTTTGCAGAATACAGGTTGAGATGAGGGTGAAGCAGAATGTGGATTTATGGGAGGAGGATTAGATAGTCTATAGACAAATTGTAGGGAGGCCACACTTTTCCCTGTAGAACCCAGTGCCCATTTTCTCATTTCCCTCTTTGTAACTGTTGTCATTGTTATAAACACTTTCCCTTACCAGGGCCCTCACAGGACAAGATAAAAATAGAGGCAAAAGGACTGCTGGGAAATTGCCCAGCTCTTGAGTCAGTGCCAAAACATGACAAGTTTTCAAATTCAGAGCTAGTCTTGCAGCATAACTTTTGGGTAGACGAGCAAGTGCATCATCTAATATATGCCCCCAGTGAGTTCTTCTGTCTGGCAGTGTAGACTCTAAAGCAGTGCAAGGAAAAGCCACCCAGGCTTAGGGTGGTTCAGATGCAGTCTGCTCTTCCACAAAGACAGGTGAAATGGGAGTCAGGTGGTAGCGCAGAGGGTTAAGCACATGCGGTGCAAAGTGCAAGGACTGGCATAAGGATCCCAGTTCGAGCCCCTGGCTCTCTACCTGCAGGGGAGTCGCTTCACAGGCGGTGAAGCAGGTCTGCAGGTGTCTATCTTTCTCTCCCTCTCTCTGTCTTCCCCTCTTCTCTCCATTTCTCTCTGTCCTATCTAACAATGATGACATGAATAACAATAACTACAACAACAATAAAAAAAAAGGGCAACAAAAGGGGGGAAAAAAGACAAATGAAATGAGAAAAGTCAGCCATGTTTTCCATAGTTAGAACTAATCTGATGCCTCAATCAATTTCTCTTCAACACTTAATAAATAACGGCAGACCTTTCTTTTTTCTTTCTGATTAGAGTATATCATGCTATGTTTAGCCTTTCAGAAGATGTACAATTACTTTGTCTCTAATATAACATTAATTTGGAAGTTTTCTCAAGTTGCCAGTCAGTGATCAGAAGACTCTATCCCTTATTTTAGAGCATAGGTTTTGTGAAGAGTTAATGTCTGATGTCCATCTGATCTTCTTGATTGCATCCCACACACTTTGGGTCTTTTAAGCTGTTATGTTCTGGCACAAATATTTACCATGTCTTTAGGACTATGAGGGGTTCAAAATTTGAGAGCAAGAGAGAGTTGAGCTGTTTAAGATTAAACGAACAGGACACAGCCAAGGCTCATGTGTTGCTGTTTTCAGTTGAACAAAAGAGAATAAACTAATTGCTTTATAGACATTCCTTTCTACATTCCTCAAGGAAAAGTTTTCCATGTGAGCTAAGTAATCAAAATGGGCACTTGTGGGTTCAACAACTTTGACATTGTCCCTTGAAGGAATGAAACCAATTAAGGCAAGTGATTTCCTCTGAGAAAGGACCATTTAAAATAATCTGTCTACTATATAGAAATAGCTGCAGTGGACTCAGCACAAAACCCTCTACTACCACACAATCTTGTATTTTTTTTTTATCATTACTACAGGGTTACCCACTTTTCTTTGTAATACTTATCCATGTCTTTAGAAGAAGAGTTACTTAGCTGGAGCTGACCTTTCTTCTGTAAATTCAAGACTTACCCAAGTACAACCATTTGAGAATAAATAGTACTTAATAGGCATAATAAGGGTGGAAAATCAATTTAATAAACTGAACACTCCATTAAGAAACTCTTAGTAGAAAGTATGTATAATCCCATGGTGGTGGTGGTGGTGGTGGTAGTGGCTTCCTGAGGCTGGAGGTCAGCAGTGATGCAACCAAGATGTCAAGTTAGAACTGGACTGGAAAGAGATCACTGGCTCTTCAGCTAAAGGTCATTTGTGGTCAGTTCAACAGCAGCTTCTGCAGAAAAATGAGGGTGGAAGCCTGAGAGCACTGGATTAGGGAGTGAGGGAGAGTAAAGGAAGTGGAGGCTGGGTGGTCAGGGAAAGTGGAGAGATAGCTTGAGGATGAAGGGAATGTTTTCTTCTGAGATGGGACTCAGTTGAGTGGATTCCTAGGAAGAAGTTAGGAATGGGGGGGGTGAGGTGTAGAAAGTGCTGGTCAAGACCACATAGGAAACATTCAATAGAATGATCTTGAACGGGGGGGGGGGGGGAATGGGTGGTGGTTCATGGTTAAACACACATAGAACGAAGTTCAAGGACCCCTGCAAGGATTCGAGCTCCCAACTCCCCACCTGTAAAGGGGTCACTTCACAAGTGGTAAAGCAGGTTTGTAGGTGTCAATCTTTCTCTCTTTCTCTCTGTTTTAACCTCCTCTCTCAATTTCTCTCTGTTCTATCCAAATTTAAAAAAAAAAGAAAGAAGGAAAGGAAAGAAAGATCTTCATAGTATGAGGAGACAGCATAGCAGTTATGCAAAAAGGCTTCCAAGTCTAAAGCTCTAAGCTCCCAGGTTAAATCCTCATCACCATCATCAGCAAGAGCTGAGCAGTGCTCTGGTCTCTCTCTCTCTCCCTCTCTGCACTTCTCTTTCATTAATAAATTACACACACACACACACACACACACACACACACGAAAGACCTTGAGTAAAAAATTGAAGAAATACTGCTTACCATGGATATGAACCAGGTTTGAACCTGGTCTCCCCTACACTGAAGGAAGCTTTTCTTTTCCCTGTCCTCCCCTCCCATTCTCCACCCTTCCCTCCCCCTCCCCCTCTTCCTTCCCTCTCTGTCTTTCTTACCAGGGTTATCACTGGGGCTTGGCAACTGTAAAATGAATTCACTGCTCCCAGTGACCATTTCCCACCTCCTCCTCCTTTTTTTTTTTTTAATGTTCTTGGTAGAGAAATGAAGGTTTGGGTGGGGGAGAGGGAAAGAGAAAGACCCCTTTAGTACTACTCCACTGCCCATGAAGTTTCCTCACTGCAAGTGGGGACCAGGATCTTGAACCCATGATTATGTGCACATGATTATGTGTGCACTCTACATAGTATTGTGCCATTGCCTAGCCCCAGTACTGTGGTTCCTTTCCCACTCTCTCTGTCTCTCTCTGAAAAATTCAGCCTGGAGCAGTGAAGTCCCAGTGAGGAAAAACAAACAAACAAAAAACCACACACACACACACACACACACACACACACACACACACACACACGCACACGCGCGTGCGCGTGCGCACGCGCGCGCGCAGACAAAACCCCTTTCCATACAAGAACAGAACAGAACAACCCAAAACCACACAGAAAAAGAAAACTTAAATAAACTTCTTACTTTTTTTCTGTTATCTCTTCTGCCTTCTTCTCCCACATGTTGAAAAATATTTGTTACATTAGCAGATCTTGTGACTCAGAGAACTTCACTTTTATTCATTCTTGGTGAAACACAAAAAGTCAAAAGTGTATGGGAGAGAGAAAATCATACTTGATGAAAAACCAACCATTATTAACTGCTCTGAAATCTTTCTCCCATTGCTAACATGGGTATTTGAATTACATTTGGAACTTACTCCAAGAGAACAATCCCATGAAGGATTAATGATATTGAAGCTGGGTTCAAAGTCTCAACAGCAAGCCAAAGCCTGTTCTATAGCCTGTGTCTGTCTCCCTCAGAAAGCTCTCACACATTAAGGTTTCCATCAGTAAGCTGCTGTAAAAGGAAAATGCCACACGTTAAACTCCTGGAACAACCTTCTTACGCAAGCAACTTCACTCTGCTTGGCCTCAGTTTCCTAGCTTATAAAACAGAGATGCTCATATTACCTCCCAGAGTAGCAGTGGGTATTGAATGGGCCAGTTAAAACAGCCCTTGCAGATAATAAAGAATCATGAGACAGCATTGTGAACTGTAGTAGTAGGTTTTATTTATTTATTTATTTTTAAGCACTGCTCAGCTTTGGCATATGCTGGTGCGGGGAATTGAACCTGGAATCACAGAGTCTCAGGCATGAGAGTCTGTTTTTTCTGTTCATCTTTTTTTTTTTTTTTTTTTTAAAGATTTTTATTTATTTATTAGAAGGATAGAAGGAGAAAGAAAGAACCAGATATCACCCTGGTACTTGCACTGCTGGGGATCAAACTCAGGACCTCATGCTTGGGAATCCAATGCTTACCCACTGTGCCACCTCCTGGACCATGGCATGAGAGTCTGTTTACATAACGTTATGCTATCTCCTCTGTGGTCTTTATAGGCTTTGAGAATCAGGTAAGAATGATATGTTGTATATTTTTTCTGAGTCAATGCTGAATTGTTTTAAGAATACTTAACAAAGGAAAGAAAGCAGGAAACCACTTCATCAGAACACTGGGGTATGCAGATCCAAGCTCAGTTTCTTTTAACCCCTTGCTGGTATTTATATAGATTTTTATTTCTTTTTTTTTTTTCAGAATTCATAAGAAACTTCAGATTTCCAGTGTCACTAGGGATGCATCCTTATGTGGCAGTGATCATCTTTAACTTAGGAGTGCCTCTTACCTCAGGCTGGATCTGTGACCTGGGGTTTGCCAACTCTGGTGCCAAGAGCTGCCCTGAAGCATGGGCCTAAGGCCTCCATAGAAGCTCATGCAGGCTTCACTGTACCAGATGCTCAGCTATGGGCCAAGGGGTCTGGGCTGGATTTCTACAATCTGCCAAGGACTTTTTTTTTTTTTTTTTTTTTTGGTCACTGGGGCTTCACTGTACCAGGCTGATTCCCCCACCCTCCCCAAATAGAGAGAAAGACACCATAGCACTGAAGTTTCCCCAGTATCATGGTGGTCTGGTTTGAACCTGAGTTGTGTACCTGATAAAGCAAGTAAACTATCCAAGTAAGCTATTCTCCTCCCCTCCCCTCCCTCCTCCTTGTTTCTTCTTCTTCTTCCTCCTCCTCTTCTTTTCCCTCCCTCATTGTGTTTTATTAGAGAAATAATGGTTTATAAGACAGATATTCCTCTTCATGTATCTCTATGTCTCTGCACACTCCACTATGTTATACAAATTCACCAAGGTGTCCAGAAGTATACAATTAGGAGTGCATGAAACAGGATTTGAACCCAGGCTGAACACTTGTTAGAAAATGACTACAAGGTGTATGATTGAATGTATATGTTACAATGTGAAAGGGCCTGGGTCTGAGCTCACATTCCTTCCCTGAGGGGGAAAGGTGTGTGAATGGTGAAGCAGTGCCGCAGGTGTCTCTTTCCCTTTCTATCACCCCTTCCCTCTTGATTTCTGGCTGTCTCTATCCAATAAATAAAGATAATACAAAAAAAGAAAAAGACTACAATAGGAATTTATATCTACATATTGACACTAACTTCTTGTTGTATTTTCTTATGTAAAACAATGCTTAGGCATAACTTGGACTGGAGTTGGTATATTGCACCAAAGTAAAAGACTCTGGGCGGGGGGGGGGGTTTCAGGTCCTGGAACATGATGACAAAGGACCTAGTGGGGGTTGTATTGTTATGTGGAAAACTGGGAAATTTTTTGCATGTACAGACTATTGTATTTTCTGTCAACTGTAAATCATTAATCCTCCAATAAAAAAATTTAAAAAAATGCTTAGGTAGGTTTCCTTGTGTAAGTTAGGACAGGTTTTATCTTTACCTCTTATTTGCAACCAAATTTTTCCCTGACTTGTCACTTCCTAATCTAAGGAAATTCAGAAAATGTGCTAGACTGGCAATAGAGTACCCCAAGGTAGAATGCATTATTCTGGGGGATGGGTGGTGGCACACCTGGTTGAGCACACATGTGACAATGTTCAAGGACCTGGGTTTGAGCCCCCAGTCCCTACCTGCAGGGAGGAAAGCTTTCTAAGTGGGGAAGCAGTGCTGCAGGTGTCTCTCTGTCTCTCTCCCTCTCTATCACTCCTTCCCTCTTAATTTCTGGCTGTCTCTATCCAATAAATAAGTACAGATAATTTAAAAAAAAGAATGCATTGTTCTATTCTTGGATACGAGTTTGATTAAAAATACAATACACTGGGCTAGGAAGACAGCATAATGGTTCTGAAAAAGACTCTTCATGCCTGAGACTATGAAGTCCCAGGTTCAATCCCCAGCACCACCACCTCATTCCCATGGGATTATCTATGCTTTGTTTTCTCAGTGTCTTCACATAAGACTTTGTGAGACTAGATGAATTTGATATAGTGACTTGATGCCACTATGGGGTTTACTTGATTATTCCAGTTAAATATTACATATATGCTTTAGCATGATGGGAATGAGAAGCAGGTAAGTTACAGTTGGTCAGGAATTTTTGCCCTCTTATAACCATAGCACATCGATTTATGCCTGTCATACCATTTATTTCTTTTATTGCCATCAGAGTTATTGCTGGGCCTTGGTTCCAGTACTATATCTACCACTCATAGTGGCCGGCCTGCCTCCCCCCCCCACTTCTTTCTCTTTCCTCTGTTTGTCTGTCTGTCTGTCTTTCTTAATAGGTAGTATGATAGAAATTGAGGGGTGGGGGGTGGGAAGTGGCACACCAGGGTAAGCACACATTGTGTGAAGCGCAAGGACCATTGCAAAGATCCTGGTTCAAGCCCCTGGTTCCCCACCTGCGGGGGGGGGGGGTCGCTTCACAAGGGGTGAATCAGGTCTACAGGTGTCTCTCTCTCTCCCTCTCTATCTCCTCCTCCCCTCTCAGCTTCTCTCTGTCCTATCCAAAATAATAATAATTATTATTATTATTTCTTAAAAATAAATTCAGAGGGGAGAGTGGAACATAGAGAGGGAGAAACAGAGAGACACCTACAGACTTGCTTCACTGCTGGTGAAGCATACCCCCTGCAGGAGGGGAGTGGAAACTTGTACCCAGATCCTTGCACATGATAACATGTGTGCTCAACCTGTTGTGCCACCTCCTAGCCTTCAACCGTCATACCTACGTAAAGTAAGTTTCTTTAAGAAAAAACAAAACAAACAATAAGAACAACAACAAAAACTCGAAAAAATTAAATCTTGAGCATTTAGAGAAATGAGTTCTTGTTTCTGCTTCATCAAGTTTAAGTTGTGTTAGCTTTGGGAAGTCCCTTAACCTTGCTGGGTGTTGCTGACTTGTTTTGCCAGCTGTATAAGTAGTGGACCATGAAGGTGATCCTCTGTAGGTTTTTAAAAGTTACACTAAAACAAGATACTAGCTAAGCTGGAGACAAATTCAGCTTCCTTCTTGTTGAGAACACTGACCGTTGAGCTAAAAGAACAACCCAGGAAGAACTGTGTGGACATTGCTTTGTGCCAGCTGACTGGCCTCTCCATCATGTGTAACAATATCATTTCAGAAACCAGTTTTAAGTTTCTTATTTCTACAGTCTCATTTATGTCATTTACCAAGTGTTAACTCCAACAGTTACCTGGTACAAAAACCTTTGAACACACACTTGGATCATAGCTGCACATCTGTGCCTGAAAGAAAGAGTGGCTGATATATATGTATGTATATTTCCACCAGGGTTATCTCGGACTTGGTACATGCACTACAAATCCACTACTCATGGTGGCCATTTTTCCTTCCTTCCTTCCTTCCTTCCATCCTTCCTTCCTTCCTTCCTTCCTTCCTTCCTTCCTTCCTTCCTTCCTTCTTTCCTTCCTTCCTTCCATCCTTCCTCCCTCCTTCCCTTCCTTCTTCCCTCCCTCCCTTTCTTTTCTTTTTCTATTTGATTTGCTAGAATACAGAGAAAATGAGAGGGGAAAAGGAGACAGAGAGGGAAAGAGAAAGAGAGATACCTGCAGGTGAGCAGGTGGGAAGCAGTGACTCAACCCCTGTTCCTTAATAAGGTTAATGTGTGTAACTGGGTGTGTCTTTGCCTGACCCTATGGCCATTTTAAGATGTTTTCATCTGTTGTTAGGCACCTGGTTTACATCCAGGTTTTAGCTATTACGAATTGTGCTGCTGTGAACATAGGTGTACACCTATCTTTTTGGTTAAGTGTTATGGAGTCCTTGGGGTATATCCCCAGTAGAGGAATTATTGGGTCGTATGGAAGGTCCATGTCTAGCCTTGTGAGAGTTCTCCAGACTGTGTGCTTTCCACAGAGGTTGGACCAAGTTACATTCCCACCAGCAGTGCAGAAGGGTTCCTTTGTCCCCACAACCTCTCCAGCATTTGTTGCTGCTGTCATTTTTTAAAAAGAGATTTTATTTACTTATGAAAAAGATAGGAGGAGAGAGAGAGAGGAACAACCAGACATCATTCTGGTACATGTGCTGCCAGGGATCGAACTCAGGACTTCATGCTTGAGAGTCTAATGCTTTATCCACTGTACCACCTCCTGGACCACCACTGCCGTCATTTTTGATGTATGCCATTCTCACAGGGGTGAGGTGGTATCTCAATGTTGTCTTTATTTGCATTTCTCTGACAATCAGTGACCTGGGGCAGTTTTTCATGTGTTTGTTAGCCTTTTGGATCTCTTCTGTAATGAATATTCTGTTCATATCCTCTGCCCATTTTTGGATGGGGTCATTTGCTTTTTTGTTGCTAAGTTTTGTGAGCTCTTTATATATTTTGGTTATTCGTCTCTTGTCTGATGTATGGCATGTGAAAATCTCTCATTCTGTGGGATTCTCTTTGTGTGATAGTTTCTTTTGGCTATGCAGAAGCTTTTCAAATTGATTTGTTTCTATTTTAGTCTTCCTTGCAATTGGGTTTGTATCATCAAAGACGTCCTTGTGGTTTAGGTGGGAAAGTGTTCCACCAATAATTTCCTCTAAGTATTTGATAGTTTCTGGTCTAACATCCAGGTCTTTGATGCATTGGAGTTGACTTTTGTTTCTGGTGAGATAAAGTGGTTCAGTTTCATTTTTCTGCATGTTTCAATCCAGTTTTCCCAGCACCATTTATTCAAGAGAGAGAGAGAGAGAAAAACAAAAGATGTTTTCAGATGGAGCAACCTCTTAAAACACCAAGTACTCCAAACTGTAGGAAAGTAAAGCTAAGTCTTATTCTCTTGCTGAAGGTAAAAAACAAACAAACAAAACCTCTGTTTTTTAGGAAAGTGCTTTTCTTTGAGTGATGACTATTTGTGAACTACATAGTTTAATTGTACCATGGTATCATTAGTAAAGTATATTCTTTTTTATTAAGCAATCACTTAAATCAATTTTTAATTTAATTTATAAAAAGGAAACACTGACAAAACCATAGGATAAGAGGGTTACAACTCCATACAATTCCCACCACCAGAACTCCTATCCCATCCCTTCCCTTGATAGCTTTACTATTCTTTGACCCTCTGGGAATATGGACCCAAGGTCATTATGGGGTGCAGAAGGTGGAAGGTCTGGCTTCTGTAATTGCTTCCCCACTGAACATGGGCATTGGCAGGTTGATCCATACTCCCAGCCTGTCTCTCTCTTTCCCTAGTGGGGCAGGGTTCTGGGGAAGCAAAGCTCCAGGACACATTGGTGGGGTTGTCTGTCCAGGGAATTCTGGTTGGCATCATGCTAGCATCTGGAACCTGGTGGCTGAAAAGAGAGCTAACATAGAAAGTTAAACAATTTGTTGACTAATCATGAACCTAAAGGCTGAAATAGTGCAGATGAAGAGTTGGAGTGTGTGTGTGGGGGTTGTCTCCATTTTATAGATAGCTAGTAGGCATATTTTAGTTATATTACAAAGGGCCTGTGGCTATACTAGTTTTTTTTCCTTTTTTCTTTATTTTCTCCTGAGCCTGAAATCTGATATGCAGGTGGATCCAAGTTATTGTCCAGAAGATGATGTCGTGGCTGGAAAAAGGATCAGGAAGCTGGATCAGGGAAGAGAGTAGCTCCCTAATATGGGAAAGGTGTATAAATATTGTTGACTGTAAACCCCATCGATTTGATATGATCTGGGGCCCATATTCAGCTTAGGTGCCTATGTGACCTCTGCATCCCTGTAGATCTGAGCTCACATTCTGTGGTCATGAGTAGGAACGTTTCAAGCTGCCCCAATTTCAGAACCCATCTTCCTCCCTTCGGGGCATGGAACATTCTCTACCATTGTTGATCCAAGTTTTTACCAAAGCACTGATTAGCTCTGACTTATGGTGGTATGAGGGATTGAACATGGGACTTAAGAACCTCAGGCATGAGAATTTCTATGCATAATCATTATGCTATCTGTTGCTGCCTGTAAGATATATTCTTTATGGAATAGCCAGACCTAGGGCATAATTTGGTAGTCATATGGGTGATTGAAGAAGGACTTGGTCTGTGAGATCTCATCAAAAGATACAATTAATTCCATTCCACAATTTGTTTTGGATTAAGACTTTCTCAACCCTCACAGGCTCTGCAGAAAATATAAAACCAAGAAAGCAGTCATGTCTCTCACTGTTCGGTTACTTGCCAGTCTGCTGACTTAGCTAAGTGTTTGCTTTCTGAACAGAGTCTGCAATCTTTCAGCATTTACATTTGCAGTTCATCCCACTTATGTGTGCAACATTACCTTTCTTTATTTTTTCCTGTTTTTTTTTTTAAACCCTCCTCCTCTTTTCCTGGCTTCTTTTTTGTCTTTTTCTTAATTCTTCTCATCCAAAATGCTTCAAACCTATTTGTCTAGTGGTAAAATCTTGAAACTTTGGGAAAAAACTTGGGAAACCTTGACTTTATTGTCTTATGTATCATTTCCCTGCTGTGGGAAGTATGAATTTATAGAAAGAATCACATGAATACATATTGTCCTCTAAGTTTATCAGTATGAATATGAACACTAAGAATATGTTATTATCTGGGATTTTATTATTTTTAAACATTCATTTTATTTGACATAGATATAGGGGGCAGTGAGAGGAAGAGAAAGTGGGGGGTAGGAGAGAGGAAAGGAGAGAGAAATCAGAGCACTTCTCAGTTTTGGTGAATAGTGGTGCTGGGGATTGAACCTGGAACCTCCAGGGCCTCAGGCATGAAAGGAAGTCTGGTGCACAAACCACTGTGGTATCACCCCATCCCTATTATCTGCTGTTTTAAAGTTGCGTTTCCCAGGGTGAAGGTATGAATTGACCTGCCAATGTCCACACCCTCAGAGAAGCAATTACAGAAGCCAGAACCCCCACCTTCTGCATCCCGTAAGGAATTTTGGACCATACTCCCAAAAGGGCAAATGATAGGAAAAGTAAATCAGAGGACTCTGTACCCCCATTCTACCAGGACCTAAAGTGTGATTCAGCAGAAATCTTGTTTTTATCAGTGAAAGAGAAGTGAGTTTGAAAAATACCAAAGGAAGTCAGGTACTGTTTTTCTTATCTGAGACAGAAGGGGCAAAAAAAAAAAAAAAAAAAAGACACCTGGAAGTTTTAATAGAAGTAGGAGTGACTTAGAAAAGCAAGTGAAGGTAGGACCGTTGAAAAAATCAGGAAGAAAAAAATATAGAGATAGATGGTTATAGAATCTGCCCACATCAGTGACCTTGGGAGAACTACTACAGTTTCCAATGGAGGGTTGGCCCTGTGGAGAGCAGTCTGGAGAACTTTCAGAAGGCTAGAAATGGACCTACCCTATAGAACTTGCAATTCTTTTCCTGGGGATATATCCTAAGGAACTAAACATACACATCCAAAAAGATCTGTGTATACCTATGTTCATAGCAGCACAATTTGTCATATCCCAAACCTGGAAGCAACCCAGGTGTCCAACAACAGATGAGTGGCTGATCAAGGTGTGGTATATATACACAATGGAATACTACTCAGCTATTAAAAATGGTGATTTCACCGTTTTCAGCCCATCTTGGATGGGGATTGAAGAAATCATGTTAAGTGAGATAAATCAGAAGTAGAAGGATGAAAAGCAAGATCAGAAGAGAAAATATTAAGCAGAACTTGGACTGGAGTTGGTATATTGCACCAAAGTAAAAGACTCTGGAGTTGGTGGGGGGGAGGGTTCGGGTCCTGGAACATGATGGTAGAGGACCTAGTGTGGGTTGTACTGTTATGTGGAAAACTGGGAAATGTTATGCGTATACAAACTATTGTATTTACTGTCAACTGTAAGACATTAATCCCCCAATGGAGGGGTTGGGGACACTTTAGAACTCTGGCAGTGGCAATGGTATGGAAATATCTCCCTATTATCTTGCAATTTTGTAAATCAGTTTTAAATCATTAATTAAAAAAAAGTCAGGTTTCCTAGTAGCTAGGCTTCTCAGGTTTTCCACTGGCTTTGAACTGTCTTTCTCTCCCCTTCTCTGTCTCTCTTCCTCTCTTGATTTCTCTCTGTCCTACCCAACAACAGTAATGACAACAATAATAATGACAACAACAAGGACAACAAAATGGGAAAAATGACCTCCAGGAGCAGTGGATTCATAGTGCAGGTGCCAACCCCCCCAGCAATAACCCTGGAGGCAAAAGAAAGTACTTTATGGTACCTAATTTAAAAAGTGTCTTTTTTTTTTTTTTAGGTCTTTCTACTTGCTTGCTGCACTTATTGTGTCACTGCAAACTATTGTGCACTTTTACTTTAAGCTATATATTTCCCCTTAATTTATGGGAACATGTAGACATGTGTTCTGTCTTATGGGCCCTAGTCTATATCTAGGTTCTGTGGCTTTTTAGGAAGTGCACCACTAGACCTGGAATTGAGGAGTCCTATGAGCTAGGAATGGTCTCACCAGAGTGCTGGAGCCTGGCGTCTCTGGACACAAAAAGTTTGAGACTTTCAATCTATTTTACCCCTCTCATATTGATTAAGTAGTGATTTATAAAACTATAAGTTAATAGGAGTGTATATTAACATCATTCCCACCACCTGTGTCCCTTCCCCTACCCCCATATAGTGAAGCTGAAAATCTACCCTCACCCTCCACTCAGAGTTTTTACTTTGCTGAAGTATTCCAAACTCAGTCAAATTCTACTTGGCTTTTCCCTGTCTGTTCTTTCTTTTCAACTTCTGTTTATGAGTGGGAATCATCCATACTCATCTTTCTCTTTTTGACTTATCTCACTTAACATAATTCTTTCTAGCTTTCCAAAATGAGTCAGAGAAGGTGGGTTCATTATTCTTAATAGCTGAGTGGTATTCCATTGAGTATATACACCACAACTTTTTTTTTTTTCCTCCAGGGTTATTGCTGGGGCTCGGTGCTTGCACTATGAATCCACTGCTCCTGGAGGCTATTTTTTCCCTTTTGTTGCACTTGTTGTTTATTGTTGTTATGATTGTTGTTATTGTTGGATAGGACAGAGAAATCAAGAGAAGAGGGAAGACAGAAAGGGGAGAGAAAGATAGACACCTGCAGACCTGTTTCACCGCTTGTGAAGCGACCCCCCCTGCAGGTGGGGAGCCAGGGGCTAGAACCGGGATCCTTATGCCAGTCATTGCACTTCGCACCATGTGCGCTTAATCTGCTGTGCTACCACCCGGCACCCAACAACTTTTTAAGCCATTGATCTGTTGTTGGGCACCTGGGTTGCTTCCAGGTTTTGGCTATTATGAACCGTTCTACTATGAACATAGGTGTACACATATCTTTTTGCCTGGGTGTGATTGAGTTCTTAGGATATATTCCTAGTATATATTCTTAGGATATATTCCTTAGGATATATTCCTAACTGGGTCATGTGGAAGGTCCATTTCTACCCTTGTAAGAGTTTTTCCAGACTGGTGTCCACAGAGGCTGGACCAATTTATATTCCCACCACCAGTGCAGGAGGGTTCCTTTGTCACCACAATCTCTCCAGCATTTGTTCCTGCTGTTGTTTTTGATATATGATTATCTCACAGGGATGAGGTGGTATCTCACTGGTGTCATTATTTGCATTTCTCTGACAATCAGTCACCTGGAGCAATTTTTCATATGTCTGTTGGCCTTTTGTATTTCTTCTGTAATGAATATTCTGTTCATATCCTCTCCTCAGTTTTGGATTGGTTCATTGTTTTTTTGATGCTGAGTTTGGTGAACTCTTTATGTATTTTGGTTATTAGCTTCTTGTCTGATGTATGGTATGTAAAAATCTCCCATTCTGTGAGGAGGTCTTTTTGTTTGAGTGATGGTTTATAAGTGCAGAAGTCTTTCAATTTTATGTAGTCCCATTGATTTGTTTCTGTTTTAGTCTTCCTTGCAGTTGGGTTTGTGTCATCAAAAATACCCTTGAGGTTTAGATGGGAAAGTATTCCACCAATATTTCCCTCGAAGTATTTAATAGTTTCTGGTCTAACATCCAGGTCCTTGATCCATTTGGAGTTAACCTTTGGTTCTGGTGAGATAAAGTGGTTCTGTTTCATTCTTCTGCACACTTCAACCCAGTTTTTCCAGCACCATTTATTGAAGAGACCCTTCTTCCTCCATTGAACAGTTTGGGCCCCATTATAAGCAAATAGGTGACCATAGGTGTGGGGGTTTAGTTCTGGGCTTTCAATTCTGTTCCACTGATCTGTGTATTTATTCTCCCCCCCCCCCAGTAGAAGGCTGTTTTGATTATGAGAGCCTTATAATATAGTTTGAGATCTGGGAGTGTGATGCCTCCATTTCTGTTTCTTTTTTAAAAAAATTATTTAAGAAAGGAGACATTAACAAAATTATAGGATGGGGGGGTACAACTCTACACCCATTTCTGTTTCTTTTCCTTAAGATTGTTTTGGAGATGCTAGGTGTTTTTTTGGCCAGATAAATTATTATAATAATTTTTTTTCTATTCTATTAAAGAAACTTAGTGGGACTTTGATGGGTATCACATGAAATTTGTAGATGGTTCTGGATAGAATATTCATTTGATGATATTAATCCTTCCAATCCATGAGCATGGGATATCTTCCCATTTCTTTGTATCATTTTCTAGTTCCTTGAATATCAACTCATAGTTTTCAGTATACAAGTCTTTTCATTTCTTTGGTCAGGCTTATTCCTAGATATTTTATTGATTTTGCTATAATAGTGAATGGTAGTGATTTCTGGATATGGCTTTGAATTCTTAATGCAATCACTACTTAAAGGCTAGGCTTTCTGCCTAGCCTTCCTAGCTGAATCTTATGTATACTGAAGATTGAGGGTCCCCCTGGAAGTGAAAGTATTTTGGATCAGAAACTGTAAAGGACATGCCTAAAATTTGATAAAATTAACTTTTTATTTTTATTGTTGTTTCTGGTTCTTTACCTTCTTTTCAAATAGGGAGAAACAGAGGCAAGAGATGGGGGGAGAGTGGAAAAGGCACCATACTTTTGTTTATTAGGAAGTGCTTTAAGGAATTTTTGATTTTGCATGTATTAAACTAATACGACTAATAGTATGGTAAGGGTGAGTATAGGATCTCATTTTTACAAATGGAAATTTTATAAAGGATTTAGCATCAAGATTTTTTATAGAAAATAGTGATAGAAATACAATGATGTGGTGAGACTCTTTCTATCCGAGGTCAACAGGAAAGAAAATTTGCAGAAAGGATAAAGGACATGGTAGCTTCCTGGAAAGTGTTGGCAGAAGACTGGACCTTGCTTCTGAAAAAGGACAATTGTTATGGCTAAATGAGTGTTAATATATCCATCTGGCCAAGAAAAAAAAAAGGAAAAAAAAAAAAAAGAAAACACTGGGAGTGAGTAGAAGCATTAGCTCTTTGCAGTAGAATAGGTGCTACCTCTGAATTTGATTCAGCCATCCAGTTCTCTGCTTTAGTTTTATTTCCTGCAAAATGGGGGTATTAGTTATTCCTTACAAGAGCTGTTCTGAGGATGGGCTTAACTTTGTATAATGTATATGATACTTGTAACCTAAGAGGATACATAGTTTAGAAAACTTGGGGTATTTCCTTTACTCTGAGTACTAAATTTGGTTAGTTGGGGTAGGGTAGGGTTTGGTTCCTTCCTTTCTCTCTCTCTGTCTCTCTCTCTCCTGCCCTTCATATTTGGCGACCTTCTCCTCTCCTATAAAGGAATCTCTTGCTTTACATACTTCCTATCATGAAATACAAGTATACCACGAGTTGAAATGTCCCTAGGTAGACAGGGAAATGCTTGATAA